>NC_092708.1:76896433-77151778 GCF_047496885.1 Scyliorhinus torazame
AATCCAAGCCAACCCCAGCAATTGATAACAATTCACCCCATTCCCTTATTTTGCCCCCTTATCTCCCCCCTAAACAAAGAAAAAACATGGAATCCCTAAACCCCACCACCCCGCTAACGCCTTAACTTACTTTAAAGAAGTCGATAAACAGCTTCCACCTCAGGGTGAACCCCGATTCGGCTCCCCGTATGGCACGAATAACCCTTTCCAAGTACAGAAATCATGCCAAGTCGCTCATCCATGCCCCCTCCTTTGGTGACTCCGAGTCCTGCCACCACAAAGAATGCCATCTTCGGGCTATCAGGGAGGCAAAGGCCCAAACATCGGCCTCTCTCTCCACCTGGACTCCCGGCTCATCCGACACTCCAAATATCGCCACCTCCGGACTCGGGGCCGTGTTGTTCAGCTCTACAAAGCTTGGATGGGCACCCTCACCCACTCACACACCGCCCCCCTTATCCACCAACAATCCCACATCCAACGTTCATTGCGGCCGCCGAGCCTCCCCCTGTCCCCGCAAATCCACCCAGAGTGGTGCGTGGTCAGAGACCACAATCGCAGAATACTCCGAGTTGGCAAACAACGGCAACATCGCCTTATCCATTGTAGAAAAGTCAATCAGGGAGTACACACAGTGCACATGTGAAAAGTACGAGAACTCTTTCGCCCCCGGCCTCCCAAACCACCATGAGTCCGCAGCCCCCCCCCGATACGGTCCATGAACCCCTCAACTCTTTTGCCATAGCCAAAGTCTTCCAAGACCTGGGGCACGACCGCTCCGGCCTCGGATCCAGAGCCTTGTTAAAATCATCCCCCATTATCAGCCAGTGCATGTCCAAGTCCGAAATCATCCCTAATACCCGCCTTAAGAAATCCAAATCATTCCAATTCAGGGCATAAACATTCACCAGAGCCACAGACATCCTATCCTGCTTCCCACTAACCCTCAATTACCTGCCCCCAGGATCGGCTACAATACTGCGAACCACGATGGCCACTTTCTCGTTGGCCAGCACCACCAGCACCCTCATCTTCATGTCCAACCCCTATGAGAAGAATGCCACCAAGATAGCAGGCGAGGAAAGAGATCTCTCCTGTTGGGAAGATCCATCCATTCTTCAGCCCCATCTGGTCTCCCAGATTCACGTGTGTCTCCTGAAGAAACACTACGTCCCCCTTCAAACTCCTCAAATGTGTGCGAAAACACGCAATTATTTAACCAGCCCATTCAACTCCCGCGCATTCCATGTAATCAACCTTGTCGGGGACTCCCTGCCCCCATCCTTGCCGGTAAACCATAACTCTTATTTAGACAGGGGTGGAACGGTGGCACAGTGGTTAGCACTGCTTCCTCACCCGAGTCCAATACTGGCCTCGGTTGACTGTGTGGAGTTTGCACTTTCTCTACGTGTCTGCATGGGTTTCCTCCGAGCGTTACGGTTTCCTCCCACAGGTGTGCAGATTAGGTGGATTGGTCATGCTAACTTGTCCCATAGTGTCCAAAAGGTTAGTTAGGATTACTGGGTTACGGGTATAGGGTGGAAGTGTAGGGTGCTCTTTCCAAAGGCCGGTGCAGACTCGATGTGCCGAATGGCCTCCTTCTGACTATACATTCTATGATTCTATGATAGCCAGCTCTCATCCGGTCCGCACCTCGTACACCTCTGGGCCCACCCCCAGATGTCCGCCGCATCCCTCCCTCCACACCACACAAATCACCCCCACGTCAGCAACCTTCCCCCCACACCCCTCCCCATAACCAAATAAAGAACCAACCCCCTCCCCGCCCCCCCACTCTCCTCCAGACAACCCCCAATTCACTCCCGTTAACTAGCCCAACCAGCTAGCATGGTGGCTCCCACCCAGGGCCTCTGACTACCACTCATTCCCCCAATCAGCCCTGCCATCCCCATCCCCCCAAACAACAAACAAACAAGAAAAAGAAAAAGGCACACTAACCCTCTTCACTCCCATCGCCAATCCACACCCCTGTGTGCCCACATTTTATACATAGCGCAATTCCAAAGTTCAATGTCCTCATACTCCTCCCAGTCCATAGTCTCTCATGAGGTCCTTCGCCTCCTCCGGGAGTCAAAATCGAACTCTTGATTCTGGTGCATGACCCCCAGATGAGGGGGGTAGAGAACCCAAAATTTCACCATTTCTTGCAGAGGGCTGCCTTGACCTGATTGTAACCGGCCCTCCGCCTGGCCAGCTGCACTTCCAGGTTCTGGTAAATACGGAACTCGTTCTCCTCCCAGGTGCACTTCATTGTCTGCCTCGCCCACCTCATAATCTTCTCTTTGTCGAGAAAACGGTGCAGCCTCACCACCATCACCCTTGCCTTGGCAGTTCCCCCTCTGCGGCCTCCTTCTCAACGTGCTCAATCCACCTCGAGAGGCCAGTTAAACAACCCCTCCACAATCAGCTTCTCCAACATGTTCACCACATACTTGGTGGCCTACACTCTTCAACACCCTCAGGCTCCCCACGACCCGGAGATTTTGCCTCGCGCAGGGGTTTTCAAGATCCTCCAATTTCTCCCTCAGCCTTTTTGTGGCTGTTCATTACCATCCCCCTCTCCGCCTCCAGCAAGATCAATCGATCCTCGTGCCCCCCAATCGAGTCCTCCATCTTCCTGATTGCTAGGCCTCATGTAAACCTCATGCTACCTGCTCATTGTGATGATAGTAGCATGCAGTATTGAACAATAATTGACGCTGAGTAGTTTCATGCTTCAACAGCGGACCCAAGTTTCTAAGACAGCACCCTTCAAACTAATCTGCATTTGTTAAAGACAAGCTATGTAAATGTTCCTAATCCATTATCTCATGTCCATTTAACTCTTAATCCGCAATGTCTTCTGATATACTTGATGGTGTAAACCCGCATCTCTAGCTTTCCCCCATTCCCACACTGCAATCCTGTCCTTGCACCTCTTACCTTTCAGACACCCAAGAGCCTCCATCTGGTCAGGTACAGGTGCAGAAACATGGGGCTGGATTCACCGTTTCTGAGATTAAGTGTTGACGCCAGCGCAGGATTCGTGGTGTTTTACGACAGAAAAATCGGCGCCGAACCCACACTGACCCAGCGACCGGTGAGGGGCTAGCAGTCGTGCCGAGTAAAACCCCCGGCTCTGACGACAAAAACGGCTGGAGAATGTCTGCAGCTGCCACGCCGGGTTCCCGACTGCTGAGACCACAAGTGAACTGCATCGTTGGCCCATTGGCGGGAGTGGATTACTGAGGCCTCGGAGAATAGAGGGTCAGGCTCGCTAATGATATGCCAACGGTGCTTAAATGCCGCATGGCGAGCGACTCATTTGCGCCATTTTCGGGGTGCTGGAGGATCCCGATTTGGCGTCAAACTGGCGCCAACCGCAATTTTGGCATCGGAGGCTATTCTCTGCACAATCTCTTTTCGCGATTTCCGCTTCAGCTGACGGCGAATCCCGCCCGTGAAGTCCAAGAGGAGTGGAACATTCTTTGGGAAGACTAAAACCATTGTTTTCGGTCCCCAATCCAAACTCCATTCCCTAGCTAGCGACTCTCCTCCCCGTGGCAATAGTCTGTGATTAAGCTAGTCTGTGTGCTAATTTAGTGTCACATTTGATCTTGAGATGAAATTCCGAGCTCATATACGCCCCATCATTAAGATCAACTGTTTCCACCCTCACAGCATCATCCCATCTCTCGCCGTCTCAACTAATCTGCTGCTGAAACACTCATTCAGGGCTTCATTACCTCTAAGCTTGATTATTCAAATGCATTTCTGCTTGGCCTCCTACATTGGGTGGCATGGTAGCACAGTGGTTAGCACCATTGCATCATAGCGCCAGGGTCCCAGGCTCGATTCCCAGCTGGGTCACTGTCTGTGCGGAGTCTGCACCTTCTCCCCGTGTCTGCGTGGATTTCCTCCGGTTGCTCCAGTTTCCTTCCACAAGTCCCGAAATACGTGCTGTTAGGTGAATTGGACACCCTGAATTCTCCCTCTGTGTACCCAAACAGGCGCCGGAGTGTGGCGACTCGGGGATTTTCACAGTAACTTCATTGCAGTGTTAATGTAAGCCTACATGTGACACTAATAAAAATTATTATTCTACCTCCCCATAAAGGTCAGGCAAAACACTGTTGCCCTGTCATCGATTCATAGAGTTTTACAGCCTCTGGCCAATTGTGTGTGCTGGCCAGCAGCACCTATCCGTTCCACTCCCATTTTCCAGCACTTGGTCCATAAGCCTTGTATTTTACAGTGCTTCAAGTGCACATGCTTCTAAATGCTTCTTAAATGTTGTAAGGGTCCCCGCCTCTGCCACCCTTTCAGGCAGTGAGTTTCAGATTCTCCCCAATCTCTGGGTGAAAATGTTTTTCCTCAAATCCCTTCTAAATTTCCTGCCCATTACCTTAAATCTATGCCCTATATAATGTCTTAAGTTGCAGCAAGTCTCATTGACCTATCATGCTTCACTGGCTGACCTACATTGGCTCCTGGTCAAGCAATATCTTGATTTTAAAATCTCATCCTTGTTTTCAAGTCCCTCCGTTGTCTCGGCCCTCCCTATCTCTCTAATCTCCTCCAGCCCCACCACCCCTCTGAGATATCTGCACTTCCCTCATTCTGGCCACTTATGCAGCCCTAATTTTAATTGTTTCACCATTGGTGGTCACACCTTCAGTTGCTGAGGTCCCATGGTCTGGAATACCCCCCCCCCCCCCCCCCCCCAATGCTTCTCCATCACTCTATCTCACTTTCTTCCTTTAAGACTCTCTTTAAAACTCCTTATCACGCTTTTGATCACCTGAGCTAATATCGCTGATCTGGTTCGGTGTCACATTTGCTTCATAATGCTCCTGAGAAGCACCATGAGATTTTTTGTTACTGCATTAACAGTGCTACATGAATATAAGTTGCTGTTGTTGTTGCTAATGATGAGTAAATACCATCATTTGGTCTCACACTAAAAGCACTCATGAGGTGCCCTCTGGCCCTAGCTGATCCAACAACAGGATGGGCGCGCTCCAGTGCATCTCGTGCCATCTTGTTGGCTGGGATAAGTGTGTGCGCGAAGTGAAATGTGTATGTGGCTGCAGCTTGTCAGCCTCCTGAGTGTCAATCATGGGACCGGTGAATCAGACATTTCCCATTGGAATCAGTCGTGTTCCACATAGCGCCGGTGCTAGCCCCTCAACGGTCGCTGAATCGGTCCGGGTGGGGCTCCAGTTCTGTTGCCGTGGAAGCCCACGCATCCTGCCCCATCGTCAACATTTAGTCTCAGGAACGGAGAATTCGACCGATTGTCTTTGGAAATTATTTTTAGTGGGCACCAAGAATGATGAATAGTGCAACACAGCTTGAAAAGATTTATTGTCAAAAAACTCTTTTCCATAAAATGGAGATGGAACAAATCAAGAAAATGAACATCCCTAAGTGGTTTTCTGTATTCCTTCTGGATGCTGTCAAAGAGGATTTAATATATATGTTGCGACAAGGCGAAAAATGTGTGATATTATTATTCCATGTTGTTTTTAACGAACTGCTGCTTAATGAATGGCTTCACCGCACAACACAGGTTTCTTTGAGATAAATGAACAAAGAACCTTAAGTGCTACAGATGAAATACTGCCTTCAGCAAGACAATTATATTGTTGATGTTTCAGAAGAATGAATAGCTGAAAAACTTGAGAGGTAGCCAACATTGGTGCAGAGTCACTGGAGCAACATCTGTGTGCATTGGTACAAATCTGGCTTCAGACCTCACTTAAACTCTGGCAGTGAGATATGGGAATGAATGGGCATCCCACTGCAGCCCACCAATTGAGAAGGCAGGTGGGCAGCTGGCTCCTTTGTAGTACAATTTGAGTCTGGGCAGTGGACATAATCCCATGGTGTCAAATATGCCAGCAGTAGCCCTTTGTTTTTCATCAACGCAGGTGGACCATGCCTGCTCTCCTTGGTCAAAGAAATAAACACCAAAGGTTTGCTGGGCCATTTCAGGATCACTGATTAGGTCCCTCAATTTTTTGGAGCATGTTTAGCGCAAACACCACCTATTTGTATCCAAGTTTTACACTTGGCGAATTACGGCTGGCTTAGAATGCTGATTTGCATAATTAAGAAGCCATGTTGGATGGCTTAAATGTACCGGTCAGAATTTTATGAGGCCTTTGGGGATTCGTTTGGAGGTAGGATAGCTGGCAAAATGGCATTGGGAGGCATCAAACGGCATACCTGACGTCTTCCCATTGCCTTACCATTTCTTCAGCAGGAAGAAAGGTGGCGTACAGCCCACCCAAAGTCCAATTAAGCCATTTAAGTGGCCAATTAAGGGCCTCTTCCTGCCTCCACCAACATTTAGCCAGCAATGGGTCGGGGGGGGGAGGGGGAAGGGAGCGGAACCTCTACCCAGTGAGGAGACCATCAGTTGAACCTTAATCGCCTACTTGTGAGTTCCAGGCTTGTTTTATAGGCACTCTATAGACAACTGTAGGGTACCACTGTCCCTGTAGTATCGGCACTTCCAGTGAACTCCCCTCTCCCATCTCTGTGGCCTGTGTAGCCACCTGAGTTGGCCACATCCCGACTTAAAATGGAGAACCGCAAAGGCTGAAGGGAAATTCAGCCAACACAGGCAAAGACTAGCAAATACAGAAATCATGTGTATTGAAACCTGTAAGGAACCAAACAGCACTGAAACCAGCAGCCATCTGCATAGTAATGCAGCAGCCATCTGCATAGTAATGAGCGATTCCAAGGCACAATCGCAACAGTTAAGGTGAATAAAGCCAAGCCAGCCTCCTCGGCGCCAGCAGGAGCCTCGTGGCGGTATCATAAAGATATCTGGTGACCCTAGAGCAAAGGTTAAACAAACAGAGCAAATTACGAATTCAGAGCCAACCAAAAGTTAGCAACACCTGCCTGATCAGACCTGCCTGGTTGTGAGGGAACATGTTTAACATTGAATCCATTTCCTCCAGGTTCAGCCTCAGAAATGGCCACGACTCCTGATGGTGCTGTAGCGCTGCTGAGCTGTTGCCCCTCTGCTTGAGCCAACGGCTCTTGGGAGAAGGCCACTGTCCTGAATTGACCAGCAGCCACCCCCCAAAATTAGCCCCAAGTCCTGCTGGCACCGCCAGCCAAATGGCATCATCCCTGCTTTCGGCCCTATCGTGACCCTTGCTTCCTCCAACAAATCCTAGCCAAGGGGCTGAGTTTTACGTAGATGGAATGTTAGTGCCACTTAACAATGCCACACTACAGGAATAACACACTGCTAGGGGCCTTAAGCAGGTGAGAGTTGGACTTTCACCACTCAGCGGAAGTTCCACCCTTGAGAGCTACAAGCCCATCTGATACGCTCACTTCCATAGCAGTGCCAGCAGCAGCATAGCTTAGTTGTATGTGATGCTGGGATTGTAAAGAGACCTACGGTGAAGATTGATGGATCATGTAGAAGGTAAGTTCTGGGCTTTTAGGGGGGTAGGGACTGGGGAGCCTAGAGAATGGGGGTGGGGTGGTGGGGGTGGGGTGGTGTGTTTTGAAAAGATGGGTAACATCTTGTGGGGGCTGCACCGGATGTACAGTGGGCACCCCACAAAAGATTCATTCGCCTTCCTTGCCACCTTTTCCACAAAGCGGCCTTCTGAGTTTCACCCACCTGCCCATTCCGGGGAAGGGTTCCGTAAAATCCAGCTCATGGTTCCAACATAATTCCACAGCAGGGTGGATCACAAAGCACAATTCAGAGGGCTAACAATGATTTTATGGGAGGAAAACAGTTGTCAGTAAATTGAAATTCTCCTCCAATACTTTATTTGGATTTTGAAAATATTTGAGCTTGAAATTTTACTTGCCACAAGACAGGACCGTAAGCACCAAGAAAGTCTGTGTGCAGCAGCTGCAGTTAATCAGACAGATTCATGCTGTGCAATGAGAAAAGTGGAAGGTACCAAATACCCAATGGGACCTGTTGTGGGGATGCAGTTGCTTGTCTCTTCTGGGAATTGTGTGGATTGAATTATGTCCGCTGTTGGAGTCCTTACAAATTGAGTCCAGTGGGGTGTTCGAACAATGGATGCTGCTGGGTCATGATTTAATGTTCTGCGTACTCATATTTGTGTTGTCATTTGTGTGAGATGAGCGAACGTTCTGCTTTGCATTATATTATAAACAATTGTTGATTATTGTTCTGTGTTCTGCATTCTTTAGTAACATTGTATTATTCTTTTCACTTTGCCCACTCAATCAAGAAGCAAGATTTTGTAGTTATCTGTCCTTTTAGGGAAGGTATATGTCAATTCTGTATTGAACATCGCCTGTTGTGGCTGTAGAGATCACTTTGTGAGCGACAGTCCCTTCCACAGCAGACAAAGATGATGCTGGTCCGAGGGCGACTGATGTTTTGTTTGCCTTCCGCCAGGCTCTCTTCTTTTATCCCTATTTTTTCTATCCCCTTCCTCACTGCTTGAATGGTTAATTATTGTTCTGTGCTGTGCATCGCTTAGTAAAATTGTATTATCCACATTCTTTTCACTTTGCCCACTCATGGACTGCAGTGGTTCAAGACAGCTGTTCACCACCATCTTCTCAAGGGCAATTAGGACTGAGCAACCAATGCTGACCTACCCAGTGACAGCCACATCTTGTCAGAATTAATTATGAAAAAGAAGAAAGATTGAAATTGCCTTAATAAATGCTTCTACTGTAGATGCTTTTGTTGCATAGATGGTATAGCCTTGTCAGTCCAGGTTGAAGAAGAACATTGTGGGGAAAGCGGGCGGAGAGCAGGGGGCACTGACCCGACCAGCTTTGCCAAGTTTCGCACTGTGATTCAATAATTTGCGACCGGTACCCACCCGTCGGTCGACCACGAGGGGTATCTCACCAGGCTCTAGAGGTAGACAATGGGGAGCCTGCCCCCAGTTCCTGGTGTGAAATAAAACCATTTGAATCCATTGCCTTATTGCCATGGATAAAAGGGGAAAAAAAGAATCCAGTGAGGAGTCTCTTTCCTCGTGGGGGTGAAGGGGGGAAGGGGGTGGGTGGGGGGGGTTGGAAATAGCAGAGAGCAAGGCTGGTGATCCTGAGCTCATGGCTGGATTTTTTTGCAGAACACTGACTCAATGGGACACTATTCAAAGATGGAGATTAAAGATTACCAATTTGTGTGGATTGTCATAAAGACTGATTGTTCAAGAGGTTTCGAACTTGTGGAAATATTTGACATTGGCCTACAAAGGTGATACTAGACCGTCATTCACCACAGTTGTTAATCATGATGATACCACTAAAATCTCAAAGACCTCAGCCATGTCAACAAAAGCTTTGATACTACTGCCAAGTACAAAGGCACAGTGCCACAGTACAGAGATTTTGGTAGTTTAACACGTCTATCATCAGCAACCATAAAATTTTACTTTCTCAATTCAACATCTTCTTCTCTCGTCTTCAGCATTACAATGCTGATTGTTTCTGTCAGTCACCCATTCCTCTTACAATCCCACTGCATTAAAGTCGTCACCGCATCTTTCCATTTGGTCTTAGACCTTCGTCTTCTCCTTCCTACTGACAGTCCCATCACTTGGGTCACCACGTTTCCATTCTCTCTCTCTCTCTGCCACAGATGGCAGGAATCCAGTTACATCTCTGGTGGGGACAATTGAGTGGGGAAATCAAGCTGGCACAAAAGCCATTTTGGATTACCCCCTCGATTCTCTGCCCCCCCCCACCATTCTGTCCGCCGAAAACTGGGGCGAGCAATCTCCCTTCCGCCACCCCCCCATCCCTCCTCAACCTCCCACCCCCCAAGTGTCTTTCTTCAATGTTTTAGAAAAACTGATCTGTTGGCAAATAGTTCCTTTAGATCGATATTGTCAATTCAAATCATTTGGATCTGCAAGATGGAGTTCCTAACATCTCCACGGCAGAGGTAAAGAGAGAGACAGAGAGACAAACACAGTCACAGAGACAACACTAAAGTAAGTGAAAGACAGATAGCAAGTTTCCTATTTAATTCTAAATTAATGTAGAGAGAAAAAAAATAAACAATTCATATGGATTGGCGCTGCGTATATTCGGAGTTAGGGCAGCGAGAAAGCATGCACAATTACATATATATATATATATATATATATTGAGAGAGATAGAGAAAATTAATTAGAATAGGGAATAGTATGAGACGACTGCCACACAACTAAATTGATCCCTATTTATAAAAGGGAGATTGAATAAATCCAGATAACTAGAAACCAATTAACCTAATGTTGCTGGTAAGAAAAATAATGAAATGCTTAACTAGAGATGCAATAGAAAAGCACGCAACAGAAATAGAAAATATGTCAAAGAATTGTCAGCATAGATTCCAAAAGGGAATCCCATTATTATCATGGCAGCATGGTAGCACAGTGGTAGCACTGTTGGTTCACAGCTCCAGGGTCCCAGGTTCGATTCCCCACTGGGTCACTGTCTGTGTGGAGTCTGCACATTCTCCCTGTGTCTGCGTGTTTCCTCCGGGTGCTCCGGATTCCTTCGCAAGTCCCGAAAGACGTGCTGTTAGGTAATTTGGACATTCTGAATTCTCCCTCGGTGTACCTGAACAGGCGCCGGAATGTGGCGACTAGGGGCTTTTCACAGTAACTTCATTGCAGTGTTAATGTAAGCCTACTTGTGACAATGAAGATTATTATCATTGAAGGAAGCCAATCGGCCCACTGAGTCTCCATGTTTGACCAAGCTAAATATGTTCTTGAAAAAAAAGTAATAGAAGGATAGTGTAGTGGATGTAAGGCGTTTGGATTTCCAAAAGGTCTTCCACATGGCAGACTCATGAGAGGCTGAATTCTCTGATTTTGAGGCTATGTCCTGTCGCCAGCGTGGGAACGGTGGCATTTTACGACCGAAGATTTGGCGCAAAACGGCCACCGAACCCTCGTCTGGCTGGGGGCTAGCAGGAAGGCAGTGTAGAGCACCCGGCTCTAGCTGCCGATAAGCGCCAGAGAATTTCCGGGTCCGTGGCCGCGCATGAGTTCCCGATGGGTGGTAGCATGAGAGACCCACGCCGTTGGGAACTCGGCCGGTCGGGACAGAGCAGTGGGGGGGGGGGCGGGCCTCAGGCAATGTCACCACTATGGAGGGGCGGCGCCCCCGATTTTGTCAGAAACAGGTATTCTCCGGTTGATCGGCGAACGCGATTTCGCCGTCGGCGACTGGAGAATCTCCCCTGAGGAGTCAGGAAGAAAATCGCAGAATGAGTAGCAAGCTGGCTACAAAACAGAAAAAATGAGAATGCATATCTCAGGACTGTGGGAGGAAACCGGAGCACCTGGAGGAAACCTAGACACACATGGGGAGAACGTGCAAACTTCACACAGTCACCCAAAGTTGGAATCGAACCCTGGTCCCTGGCGCTGTGAGTCAAGGGCTGGGGGCACTGTTGGGGGATGGTTTGGGGCTCGTGAGCTGGCCAAAGGAGGATGTGAGGCTAACCACTGTGGCACTGTGCTGCCCCAAATGATACCAAATTGAAGGTGTAGTTAAAATATACGAGGACTGCAAAGAATTATAGGAGGATATTAGTAAATTTGTCGAATGGGCATGTAATTGGCAAATAAACTACAATAAGGTACAAGGTAAAAATTTTGGTAAGAGGAATAAGGAGGCCACGCCCTTGGCAAAATCAGACCCCTATCGTTAAGATTGGGCTGTGTTGGTGGGAGCTCGAGTTTCAAATGGGAAACCTGGAAATTCACGTTTTAGTCCACATGCTATGGTGTTTTAGTGTGCATATTTCTATCACAGCAGGATCTACGCTTATAGGTTGGCCTGATTGAGATACTTTGAGTCAGTCGAAGAGTAATCGGGAGCAGGCTGCTGGCCCAGGCAGGGATTCTGCATCAACTACTGGTAATATCAGATTTCCAACACCAGGAAGGATATCAAATCCCTGACATCCGTGTGTGGGTGTTGCAATGGTTGGAGGTCAATCTGATCCAATGATGAAATTAAGACTGGGATTTCAACACCCCCCCCCCCCCTCCCCCCTCCCTGTGCCGTGTTTTCCAGCAGGGGAGGCAGCTCGTCACGGGCCCCGCCTGCAGGATATTCAAGACCCGCCGAAGTTTACTACCATTTTAAAAAAGATTTGGAGTATCCAATTCATTTTTTCCAATTAAGGGGCAATTTAGCGTGGCCAATCCACCTACCCTGCACAACTTTGGGTTGTGGGGCAAATCCCACGCAAACATGGGGAGAATGTGCAAACTCCACACGGACAGTGACCCAGAGCCGGGATCGAACCTGTGACCTCGGCGCCGTGAGGCAGCAGTGCTAACCATTGCGCCACCCTGCTGCCCTGGAACCTTACCAAAAATGAGCAAAGTGTTAGTCCCGGTGAGAAAAACGGGTTTCCATGGGATCTTGAGCCTTTTAGAGAAAAAGAAGTGAGTGGGCACGGTTAATGCCGACACTGGCGAAGCGGGAACTCTTAAAACCGGGAACCGTCTTTAAACCGATTGAGGTGCCATCTTTAAAGGGCACGCAAACAAGCGCTGCAGCCAAACGGCCCCAGCCCACATCACGGAGGTCTCAGGACTCTCCCCACCAACAGTCATGGCCAGTAGATACCCCCCCACCCCCCTCAATATCTGCTGTCTCCCCTGCCCACTGCAAACCTTCCCCCCAAGGAGCCCCAGCCATAGTCCTTCCCTGTCATTGTCCTCTGGCACAGCTTGGCACTGGCAGTTTGCCTGCCGGTGCCAACTTGACAGTGTCAACCTGTGCTGTGGCAATGCCACTCTATCCCCCCTGCCGGGGCTATACTGACCTCCGCACTGCTGGAAAGATCCCCTCGACTGTGTCACTCCTGGCCAGACGTGGTGTAAATGACACTGATGCTGGATCAAGACCCCGTGAAATGGGGAAGATTTGGGGAGAGTGCTCACTCATGACTTGCTAATGTATTAAAATGATTTTCCGGGGCCAGCGCTATACGATTCACAGCACTCAGCTGGAGAAGGGCGGGAGGCGGGTATCTAAAGTGTGATTCTCTCCGGAGAGAATCACACTTTTTGCTTCTCTCTGGATTTTGAGCGCTCGCTGACTTTCTCACGGACGTAGAGTGGGTACAAAACCACCCTCACCATGTGAAATTCCATGAAAGATTGATGTGTAACATTTCCAAATCTCTGTGTTCGTCTTGTCTACAAAAGCTGACTGCCTGAAGTCAGGTTTTTGTCACATTTCTGTGCCAACCTATCTCCGATTGCAGGTCCCTGTCGGTATCTATAATAATCACTGCCGATGTAAATTTGTCATTCTGTAATTGTATCCTTCTGCAAGTGGTGGCAATGTAGCTCCCAACTCCTGCATCAGTGCTGCATAGAAACTCTTGTGATTCAAACATTCTACTTTGCTGCTTCTTAAATAGCCCCACATTGTACCATTTATTTATAAATAACAATAATATAAAGCATTGGACATATAAATAATGACAGAATCTGCAAGATTGTAAGTCATTCAAAATTCATTCACTTGCACATAGTTAAAATCAGGACCAATATATCACATTAAAATGGATGCTGACATGTCTGCATCTATTGGTTCAATTATTCCTGGTCCACTAATCCTGCTTCAACAAAAAGCTAAACTTAGTTTGCAACCCCCCTGAGTAATACCTCAGGAAGGGAACTTAGTGGTTCATAACAGTGATGGTGGATTACCTTTTGGGTCACCAAATTGGGTCTCCACATACCTAATAAAACATCTATAATGCAGTCACAAAGAGAAAGTGCTTGGCACATTTTACACTGCTGCTAACTGCTAGATTAACACACTGTCCCATGTCAGTATTCTAACATTGTGAAGGCGCAAATGGCGCTACACTTAGCAATGTATGAAATTTAGGTGAGTGGATTTGCTTTTTGTCTATGCATCAGCCAAAGAGTACAGGTGGGGCATGATTTATAGTGAGATTCACACCCGACAGGAAAATGGCGGGAGAGGCCTGAAAGGGATTTGTGCCGGGTGCCAAACAGTGCACGATACTCCTAGCCCACCCCAGCTGACATAATCTGTTTCATGTCCT
The DNA here is from genome assembly GCF_047496885.1 of Scyliorhinus torazame. Lineage (NCBI taxonomy): Eukaryota > Metazoa > Chordata > Chondrichthyes > Carcharhiniformes > Scyliorhinidae > Scyliorhinus > Scyliorhinus torazame. Next base: position 76,910,514 of record NC_092708.1, read on the forward strand.
CGTTGGGCGTCAACCAGATTAGCATATCTAAATCCTCATTAAGTCCGCCGGTAACTTCATTGAAGCTTACTTGTGACAGTAAGCGATTATTATGATAATTAAAATTGCTTTTACGCTCTAGGATTTCCCCATTCGATTGTTTGTGCCCCTGGCCAATGACATAACAGGAATCCCAACTTTAAAAGTCACGAACAAAAGCAGAAAATACTGGATAATCACAGTAGGTCTCACATCATCTGTGAAGAGAAAAGGGAGGGAACATTTCTCATCTGGAAGACTCTTTGACAAAGCTGTCATAGTGCCAGGGTCCCAGGTTGGATTCCCGGCTGGGTCACTGTCTGTGCGGAGTCTGCACGTTCTCCCTGTGTCTGCGTGGGTTCCCTCCGGGTGCTCCGGTTTCCTCCCACAAGTCCCGAAAGATGCGCTGCTAGGTGAATTGGAGATTCTGAATTCTCCCTCTGTGGACCGGAACCGTGCCGGAATGTCGCGACTAGGGGCTTTTCACTTCATTGCAATCTTACTGTAAGCCTACTTGTGACAATAATGATGATGGTGATTATTATTAGCACATCTCTTGATCTTCTATATTCAAAGCAATACTAGTCTAGCCTGTGCAAACGAATCAAATAATTTAACGATTATCACTTTGGTGTCATTCCAGTGAATCTGTGCTGCATCCTTTCTAATGTCAATATATTCTTTCTGGGATTCAGTGCCTCAAACTGAGTTTCATACTCCCAATTGTGCCTCACAAGAGCATTTATATCTGGAACATTTCGTTGACGCTTTTGTATTCCAGCCCTTTTGGATAAAGACCAACATTCAATTAGTCTTTTTGTTTGCAGCCATCCATTTGCTTTTAATGATTTTTGTATTTGGAGTTCTAAATCTCTGCTCTCATCTACTGTTCCTGTTTTCTTGCCACTTAGAAAGTAGAAAATACTGCAATCTACCTTAAAATCAAAATGGGTGTCCCCACACTTTTTCCATATTGTTTTACCCTCTTGTTTAATATATCAATGTCCCATGGCAGCATTTTTCTCCCAAGTACGTTCGCAGGGTCAGGAAATTTCCAGTTTGCCAGACCAGTCTGGGAAAAAATGCTACGAATGGCGGGATCTGTCTTCTGGAGGGGATGAGGACACAGTGTGTGTGCTGGAGTTAGGTCTGTCACCCACCAGACGCAGATTGCAGGCAGCCAAATAAGTGCTGAGGCGGACTTGTTAAAACAAAGCTGGTTTTGAGTGATTAGTGCCTTGATGCAGGACATGTTGGCTTGGGAGAGGACACTGTTGTTGGATCACTTTTTATACAACCGGATTTGGAGGATTGTATGAAGGCACCACTACTGGACCAGTGCTTTGGTGTAGCTGCTATATTTTGTCAAAGTCCTTCAGGCACATAGTAATGTAAGAATCACTGCTGCCCAGTAAACCATAACCTTAGTGTCAGGTTTGGGATCCTGCTCCTCATACGCACTTTTCCGCAGTTGACCAAAGCTGGTCCTACCACCTCCAATGTTGTCAAATGCTTTCCAGAAGTTCAAGTAAATAATATCCATAGGCATTCCCTTCTCCACCATATTACTTACCACCTCAAAATATTCAACAGTTTGTTAAGCATGAAGTACCTTTTACCTTTGCTAGTTCTTGAGGGGCTGGTTTAGCACACTGGGCTAAATCGCTGGCTTTTAAAGCAGACCAAGCAGGCCAGCAGCACGGTTCAATTCCCGTGCCAGCCTCCCCGAACAGGCGCCGGAATGTGGTGACTCGGGGCTTTTCACAGTAACTTCATTGAAGCCTACTTGTGACAATAAGCGATTTTCATTTCATTCATTTCATTTTTTCTTCGATCATCTTATATTTGTAGAAATGCTCAACCTTTCTGTTCCGAATAAACATATTCTGGTAACTTTCCCAGAAGAGACATTAGACGACTTGGCTGTTTATGATCTGGTTTATCTGTCCTATTCTTCCTTAACAGCAGAGAGACATTAGCAATTTTCTATCCATAGGGGGCAATCCCTGAATCAAGAGTGTTTTGGAAGATTATGAATAATGCATAATGCATGAACAATTTCTTCAATAACTTCTTTTAGCACGCTGGATGGAAACCATCAAATCTTAACAACATTAGTTACTCCATCACCATTTTTCACTATTGAATCTACTGAGTTATTTCCTCCCCTTGCTTTGTTTTTGATTTTCCTTGTATTTGTTGTATTTTATCCTCATCTTCTACAGTGAAGACCAATACAAAGTAACTGTTCATTAAGTCTGTCATTTTGTGATTTCAATTTGAATATCATAGACTTTAAAAAGTGTGAAACATACAATGCAGAAAATCAATAAAAGAATATATGAGATGCATACATAATAAGAAATACGTGTGAAGAAATAAAGACTGTGAGAGAGATTCATAGGTAGAAAAATTTCAAAAAAGTCAAAAAGAAGTCAATGAGTAAAAGTGTGTGAAAGTTTTACAAAGAGAGAGAAATAGAATGGAATATAAACAAAAGAGGCAAAGGAAGAGAAAAAAGCAAGAGAAGACAGAAAATTGAAGTATAAAAAAGCATATAAGTTTCAGGAATCATAGAGAATTATAGAGTTTACAGTGCAGAAGGAGGCCATTCGGCCCATTGAGTCTGCATTGGTTCTTGGAAAGAGCACCTTACTTAAGCCCACACGACCACCCTATCCCAGTAAACCCAGCTAACCTTTTTTGGAAATTAGGGACAATTTAGCATGGCCAATGCACCTAACCTGCACATCTTTGGACTGTGGGCAGAGCACCGGAGGAAACCCACGCAGACACGGGGAGAACGTGCAGACTGCGCACAGACAGTGACGCAAGCCGGGAATTGAACCTGGGACCCTGGAGCTGTGAAGAACTGTGCTAACCACTGTGCAACCGTGCTGCCCCAAAGGGACATATTGTGTGCGATGCAGCGACTCTTTCGCGCCTGCCGTGGATCCGGGTGGAATGGGTGAATTGGACGCGAGCCACAAATTGGACTCCACGCTGGGAGGCGGGCCAATCACATGATCTGCCTGGCTCATTTAAATACCTGGACGCCGGAATCACCCGGCACCCGGGAATCAACGGTTGCACCTGGGAGACCTCGCAGGGCACCATTTGGTTCTGGTCCATACAGACACATGGGCCAGGCAAAGCGGCACCGGGGGGGGGGGGGGGGGGGGTGTTATCTCCTAGGCCATTGGAGTCCCCTGCATGATGAGACACAGGACAGGGTGGTACCTTGGCACTCTTGCTGGTACCTGGGCACCTTGGTACTGCCAGTCTGGCACACTGGCAGTTTCACTTGTGGTTTAAAAAATTGGGAAATAGGGACCGTGGCTGCTGATTTAGAGAGAGGGGTACAAAAAGTGTCCAACATCGCTATAGTTTGATGGCAGTTGTGCTGGCAGTTGTGTCGCTGGCCAGGAGTGTTCTGCCAGGGCCAGGGGGAGTAGCGCGGGCCGGCCATGAGGTGGGCTGTGGTGTCAGGGTGGATGGGGTGGACGGAACACCATTGCCGCAGCCTGCAAGGCAGCCATGCGGTTGTGCACATCGCTGAATGGCCACTGTGAATTTAGTGCCATGGGTCATATGTGTGTCCCCACAGGTCACCCCCTCAGGTATTCTCTGGCCCCAGCCAACATATCAACAGAATGGGAGTTCTCCAGCGCAACCAGTACCATCTTGTTGGCTGGAATGAGTGTTTGTGGGGAGTGGAGTTCTAATATATGGCTGCAGCTTGAAGCCTCTCGAGTGCCAACCCCGACCCTGATGAATCGGATGCCGTTTTTCATTGGAATCGCTGGTGCTCCCTGTGGCGCCAGTGCTAGTCCATTAACCATACTGGAATTTCTCAGGGACCGGTGTCAATTTCGCTGTCATAGAAGTCCACTGATTCTGTCCCGGCGTCAACACTTCGGGAGGGATTCTCCAGCCACGCTCGCCCTGCGACCGGAGAATCCCGCCCAAGGTCACTGGACTTTTCCTTTGTCCGCGTCTCACCCGTAGCAATCTTGGGGCGGGTGGGGCGGAACAATCCAACCCTTAGGCTCTGAAATGGAGAATCCGTACCATTATATTTTAGTTAATATGTAGTATTGGATAATAATGATCTAAAGAATTGTACTATTCCAAACTACTCACAGACCACTACAAAGTCTGTAATAATGCAAGGTTAAAGTAATTGCTTCTTTGTATCCCATATAAGATAGGCTGGGCCATAATGAGTGATGGACCATCAATTCACACGAGTCGAGTTGCAGAAGGGAACAGTGGTTTTAATAAACTAAGAAGTATGCCAGTCTGCTGCTGCTCCCGCACTGAGAGCTGGCCACAGGTCTGCCAATTATATACCTCCCCTGAGGGGCGGAGCCAACATAATCATCAACACAACAACAGTAAGTAACAGTTAATAAGAACAACAGTGAACATATATACAATGGTGGATAACAGTAGGACGAATAACGAATAACGGTAAATATATATATATAGTAGCAATATGTGGTTCACCACAATGGGCATCTGTGATTTTGCATTCCCCCCTACATCACCTGCATTGACAATGGTTTCTGTTATTGCAGGCGGAGGCTCATGTCTGCTATCTGTGGATTCTATTTACTGTTCCACAGAGCCAATGTTAGTGAAGCAGACATTACTGAAGTTTTGTCACCAAGGCCATGAGTTATTTCCGGGAGTGCGCAGGGCAGATAAGCAGCAAAACTCTTGAAACTGTGTCTGTGTATTTCTGTGCTGTTCAAAATGGTGTCTGTGACCAATCCAAAATGGAGAAAAATCTAGATTCCGAATCAGCGGTGAGAAACTCCCCAAGGAATAATAAACCGGCAAAGTGCCATTGGATTGCGGGATATTTCTCGGTGCTGCAGCTGCTGAGAAACACCCCGCGAAGCATACCGTTCAGTGGGCTTTACCTTCAGTCCGCTGAATCGCGCTCATTGTTAGAATTTTTTTCCAGTCTAGTTAGTCTTTTCAACATGTATTTTAGAATTATTTCAACGACTACTGAATTTGTAAATAGAATATTTTTCCCCAGCAATTAATACATTTGTTTGTTTTTACAGTTTGTAATTAAAGTCTGTGTTTGAAGTGTGGTACAAAAGTTATTATAAATGGAAGTGAAAATAATGCCAAAGTATGTAAAAGGCAGATTGTGTTTGGTTAATATAATTGAATTTTTTGGATAAAGAAACAGAAAATGCTGATGAAGGGAATTCACTGGTTGCTGTCCAGATCAATTTTAAGAACATTTGACCAAGTTCCACATGAAAGGGCTGATTAACAAAATTGGGGTTCATGGAAATAAAGAGTGGGATTCTCCGACCCCCCGCCGGGTCGGAGAATCACCGGGGGGTGGCACGAATCCCGCCTCCGCCGGCCGCCGAATTCTCCGGCACCAGAGATTCGGCAAGGGTGGGAGTCACGCCCCCCCGGCGATTCTCCGACCAGCAATGGGCCGAAGTCCCGCCAGCGTGAATCAAACCACCTCCCTTACTGGTGGGACCAGGCGTCGCGAGCGGGCTCCGGGATCCTGGGGGGGGGGGGGGCGCGGGGCGATCTGGCCCCGGGGGGGTGCCCCCACAGTGGCCTGGTCCGCGATCGGCGGGTGGGCCTGTGCCGTGGTGGCACTCTTTTCCCTCCACGTCGGCCATAGCCTCCGCGATGGCCGACGCGGAGGTGACCCCCCCCGCCTGCGCATGGATGACGTCAGCAGCCGCTGACGCTCCCGCACCTGCCGGCTGTCGGAGTCCCTTCGGCCCCGGCTGGCGTGGCGCCAAAGGCCTTCCACACCAGCTGGTGGGACGACAACCACTCCGGCACGGGCCTATCCCCTAAAGGTGAGGGCTTGGCCCCGAAAGGTGCGGAGAAATCCGCACCTTTTGGGGCGGCCCGACGCAGGAGTGGTTCACGCCATTCCATCCCGCCGGGACCCCCCGCCCCTCCGGGTAGGGGAGAATCCTGCCCAAAGTGTCAGTGTCAGCACTGAGTGCTGAATTTGGTGCTTTTTGAGTGCTATAGTGAGAGTTTGGTGACCGAGGGAGTATAAGGCTTCATTTTTATCTAAAGTTTAGTCTTTCTTTTATTTAGTTAATTAACTTAAAAGTTGCTGTTTGATTTAGAAGAAGGTGAATTTTCAATCAGCTTTAAACAGGCTTCTACTTCTAGGCACTTGCAGCTGGAGCTTGTTAATTAGTTAATTGGATTAGGCCAGTTTTTCAGAGGCTCGATTCACAGTATAAAAGTGATCCCCTACAGTGCAGACTTTGTTTGCACTGAGTGCTGAATTTGGTGCTTTTTGAGTGCTATAGTGAGAGTTTGGTGACTGAGGGAGTGCTGAATTTGGTGCTTTTTGAGTGCTATAGTGAGAGTTTGGTGACTGAGGGAGTGCTGAATTTGGTGCTTTTTGAGTGCTATAGTGAGAGTTTGGTGACCGAGGGAGTTAGGTGAGGAGGGAGTAAGGTGCTCCTTTCATTTTGTTTCCGACGTTTCCGCAAAGAGTGCGAAGAGAGCCAGGAGTTTACAAGAAGTGTAGCAGAGTTGGAGGGCGGAGATCGAGTTAGTCCACACAGCAGCTATATTCTGGAAGGTAAGAGGGGATGGAGGCTAGGCCAGTTACATGCTCCTCCTGTAGGATGTGGGTGGTGAGGGATACCACCGGTGTCCCCACTGACTATACCTGCGGGAAGTGCACCCAACTTCAGCTCCTCAAAGACCGTGTTAGGGAACTGGAGCTGAAGCTGGATGAACTTCGGATCATCCGGGAGGCAGAGGGGGTGATTGAGAAGAGTTACAGGGAGGTAACCACACCCAAGGTACAGGACAAGAATAGCTGGGTTACAGTCAGGGGGAAAAAAACAAACAGGCAGACAGTGCAGGGATCCCTCGTGGCCGTTCCCCTTCAAAACAAGTATACCGTTTTGGATGCTGTTGGGGGGGATGACCTACCGGGGGAAGGCCCTAGCGGCCAGGTCTCTGGCACTGAGTCTGGCTCTGGGGCTCAGAAGGGAAGGGGGGAGAATAGAAAAGCAATAGTTGTAGGAGATTCAATGGTTAGGGGAATAGATAGGAGATTCTGTGGTCGCGAGCGAGACTCCCGGAAGGTATGTTGCCTCCCGGGTGCCAGGGCCAGGGATGTCTCGGATCGTGTCTTCAGGATCCTTAAGGGGGAGGGGGAGCAGCCAGAAGTCGTGGTGCACATTGGTACCAACGACATAGGTAGGAAAAGGGGTGTGGAGGTAATAAACAAGTTTAGGGAGTTAGGCTGGAAGTTGAAAGCCAGGACAGACAGAGTTGTCATCTCTGGTTTGTTGCCGGTGCCACGTGATAGCGAGGCTAGGAATAGGGAGAGAGTGCAGTTGAACACGTGGCTGCAGGAATGGTGTAGGAGGGAGGGCTTCAGGTATTTGGATAATTGGAGCGCATTCTGGGGAAGGTGGGACCTGTACAAGCAGGACGGGTTGCATCTGAACCAGAGGGGCACCAATATCCTGGGAGGGAGGTTTGCTAGTACTCTTCGGGAGGGTTTAAACTAATTTGGCAGGGGAATGGGAACCGGATTTGTAGTCCAGCAACTAAGGTAGCCGATATTCAGGACGCCAAAGCGTGTAATGAGGCAGTGGGGAAGGGAACACTGACAAAGGAGAGTATTTGCAGGCACGGAGATGGGTTGAAGTGTGTATACTTCAACGCAAGAAGCATCAGGAATAAGGTGGGTGAACTTAAGGCATGGATCGGTACTTCGGACTACGATGTGGTGGCCATCACGGAAACTTGGATAGAAGAGGGGCAGAAATGGTTGTTGGAGGTCCCTGGGTATAGATGTTTCAATAAGATTAGGGAGGGTGGTAAAAGAAGTGGGGGGGTAGCATTATTAATTAGAGATAGTATAACAGCTGCAGAAAGGCAGTCCGAGGAGTATCACCCTATTGAGGTAGTATGGGTTGAAGTCAGAAATAGGAAAGGAGCAGTCATCTTGTTAGGAGTTTTCTATAGGCCCCCCAATAGTAGCAGAGATGTGGAGGAACAGATTGGGAAACAGATTTTGGAAAGGTGCAGAAGTCATAGAGTAGTAGTCATGGGTGACTTTAACTTCCCAAATATTGAGTGGAAACTCTTTAGATCAAATAGTTTGGATGGGGTGGTGTTTGTGCAGTGTGTCCAGGAAGCTTTTCTAACACAGTATGTAGATTGTCCAACCAGAGGAGGGGCAATATTAGATTTAGTACTGGGTAATGAACCAGGGCAAGTGATAGATTTGTTAGTGGGGGAGCATTTTGGAGATAGTGACCACAATTCTGTGACTTTCACTTTAGTAATGGAGAGGGATAGGTACGTGCAACAGGGCAAGGTTTACAATTGGGGGAAGGGTAAATACGATGTTGTCAGACAAGAATTGAAGTGCATAAGTTGGGAACATAGGCTGGCAGGGAAGGACACAAGTGAAATGTGGAACTTGTTCAAGGAACAGGTGCTACGTGTCCTTGATATGTATGTCCCTGTCAGGCAGGGAAGAGATGGTCGAGTGAGGGAACCATGGTTGACAAGAGAGGTTGAATGTCTTGTTAAGAGGAAAAAGGAGACTTATGTAAGGCTGAGGAAACAAGGTTCAGACAGGGCATTGGAGGGATACAAGATAGCCAGGAGGGAACTGAAGAAAGGGATTAGGAGAGCTAAGAGAGGGCATGAACAATCTTTGGCGGGTAGGATCAAGGAAAACCCCAAGGCCTTTTACACATATGTGAGAAATATGAGAATGACTAGAGCGAGGGTAGGTCCGATCAAGGACAGTAGCGGGAGATTGTGTATTGAGTCTGAAGAGATAGGAGAGGTCTTGAATGAGTACTTTTCTTCTGTATTTACAAATGAGAGGGGCGATATTGTTGGAGAGGACAGTGTGAAACAGATTGGTAAGCTCGAGGAAATACTTGTTAGGAAGGAAGATGTGTTGGGCATTTTGAAAAACTTGAGGATAGACAAGAGCCCCGGGCCTGACGGGATATATCCAAGGATTCTATGGGAAGCAAGAGATGAAATTGCAGAGCCGTTGGCAATTATCTTTTCGTCCTCACTGTCAACAGGGGTGGTACCAGGGGATTGGAGAGTGGCGAATGTCGTGCCCCTGTTCAAAAAAGGAACTAGGGATAACCCTGGGAATTACAGGCCAGTTAGTCTTACTTCGGTGGTAGGCAAAGTAATGGAAAGGGTACTGAAGGATAGGATTTCTGAGCATCTGGAAAGACACTGCTTGATTAGGGATAGTCAGCACGGATTTGTGAGGGGTAGGTCTTGCCTTACAAATCTTATTGAATTCTTTGAGGAGGTGACCAAGCATGTGGATGAAGGTAAAGCAGTGGATGTAGTGTACATGGATTTTAGTAAGGCATTTGATAAAGTTCCCCATGGTAGGCTTCTGCACAAAGTAAGGAGGCATGGGATAGTGGAAAATTTGGCCAGTTGGATAACGAACTGGCTAACCGATAGAAGTCAGAGAGTGGTGGTGGATGGCAAATATTCAGCCTGGATCCCAGTTACCAGTGGTGTACCGCAGGGATCAGTTCTGGGTCCTCTGCTGTTTGTGATTTTCATTAATGACTTGGATGAGGGAGTTGAAGGGTGGGTCAGTAAATTTGCAGACGATACGAAGATTGGTGGAGTTGTGGATAGTAAGGAGGGCTGTTGTCGGCTGCAAAGAGACATAGATAGGATGCAGAGCTGGGCTGAGAAGTGGCAGATGGAGTTTAACCCTGAAAAGTGTGAGGTTGTCCATTTTGGAAGGACAAATATGAATGCGGAATACAGGGTTAACGGTAGAGTTCTTGGCATTGTGGAGGAGCAGAGAGACCTTGGGGTCTATGTTCATACATCTTTGAAAGTTGCCACTCAAGTGGATAGAGCTGTGAAGAAGGCCTATGGTGTGCTCGCGTTCATTAACAGAGGGATTGAATTTAAGAGCCGTGAGGTGATGATGCAGCTGTACAAAACTTTGGTAAGGCCACATTTGGAGTACTGTGTACAGTTCTGGTCGCCTCATTTTAGGAAGGATGTGGAAGCTCTGGAAAAGGTGCAAAGAAGATTTACCAGGATGTTGCCTGGAATGGAGAGTAGGTCTTACGAGGAAAGGTTGAGGGTGCTAGGCCTTTTCTCATTAGAGCGGAGAAGGATGAGGGGCGACTTGATAGAGGTTTATAAGATGATCAGGGGAATAGATAGAGTAGACAGTCAGAGACTTTTTCCCCAGGTGGAACACACCATTACAAGGGGACATAAATTTAAGGTGAAAGGTGGAAGATATAGGAGGGATATCAGAGGTAGGTTCTTTACCCAGAGAGTAGTGGGGGCATGGAATGCACTGCCTGTGGAAGTAGTTGAGTCGGAAACATTAGGGACCTTCAAGCAGCTGTTGGATAGGTACATGGATTACGGGAAAATGATATAGTGTAGATTTATTTGTTCTTAAGGGCAGCACGGTAGCATTGTGGATAGCACAATTGCTTCACAGATCCATGGTCCCAGGTTCGATTCCGGCTTGGGTCATTGTCTGTGCGGAGTCTGCACGTCCTCCCCGTGTCTGCGTGGGTTTCCTCCGGGTGCTCCGGTTTCCTCCCACAGTCCAAAGATGTGCGGGTTAGGTGAATTGGCCAATGATAAATTGCCCTTAATGTCCAAATTGCCCTTGGTGTTGGGTGGAGGTGTTGAGTTTGGGTCGGGTGCTCTTTCCAAGAGCTGGTGCAGACTCGGGGGGCCGAATGGCCTCCTTCTGCACTGTAAATTCAACGATAATCTATGATTAATCTAGGACAAAGGTTCGGCACAACATCGTGGGCCGAAGGGCCTGTTCTGTGCTGTATTTTCTATGTTCTATGTTCTATGTGTCACTAGATTACTACATCCACGTCTGGTCACGGCAATTTAGAAGGGATGTGAGGGTGCCAACGGGATTTACCAGAATGATTCCATGGATGACGGATTTTAGTTACAAGGTTAGTTTAGAGATCTGATAGAGGAGTTCAAGATTATGACAGATTTAGAAAGGAGAGCCATTTCAATTAGCAGATGTCCCAAGCAAAAGGGGACACTAGGTTTTGGGCAACAGATACAAGAGTGTGCCATCGAGTGGGAATGATCTAGCACCTTTTCTCTCATTACCTACAACGGTGGTGGAAGTAGAGATGATCAATGATTTCAGACGGAAATTGGATGGATTATTTTTTTTAAATTTATGGATTATTTTTTTTAAATTTTCCAATTCAGGGGGAATTTAGCGTGGCCAATCCACCTATTCTGTACATATTTGGGTTGTGGTGGTGAGACCCACACAGACACGAGGAAAATGTGCAAACTCCAGTCGGACAATGACCCGGGGTTGGGATTGAACCTGGGTCCTTGCCACTGTGAGGCAGCAGTGCTAACCACTGTGCCACCGTGCTGCCCCTAAATTGGATGGATTCCTGAAGGAAGTAAGCTTTTGGGGTTATTGGAATAGAGTGCAGCAAAATGACTGAGTGGATTGCAATCCAAAAGGATGCAAAATGGACGGGTATTATGTCAGAATTTTTGTTGTGTGTTACCAGGGGCAGTAATCTTGCTCCTTTTGGGCCTGAGAGATTAAAAAAATTACAATTTTTTGATCAAGCTCCTTGATGGAATGGTAGTTAGATTTCTTAATGCCTGTTACATATAGGATCAGCATGTATGCTGCACACTTTCCCTGTACCCTGTATATTGGGATCCTATGACCAAGGGAAGATTCTGATTTACATATTTAAGCAACCCACCGCAGAAAATAGAAAATTAAGATGATGACAGTTGAAGACAAACCATAACCAAAGACTCCTGAAAGGTTGGGCAACATTTTTCATGTTCATTTGCTAGCTTGTTTCTCTCCCATTTTGCATGTCTGCTTGAAAATTGCAGCAGGTGGGCCTTGGCTATAAATGGAGCAGATTAAGGTGCCTCCCACCACCCACTCAATTTTCAACCACTTGTTTTTCAAGTAAGAAATGCGAAGCTGGGAGTTGAAAAGCACCTCCCACAGATTTTTTATTTTCTTCCCTCCCTCGCTGTATGGAACATTGCACTTGTACTCAAAAGCTCAGCTGTACACAAAAGAAATCCGGTTAGTACGAAGATATATTTAGATTTCATTTGCCAGTATCACAAGTACTTGGCATTCTGCACTAATTTGCACACATACACTATTTCTAAAAAATTAACAAAATGTGTGTTTTTGCACTAAATTAAGATGATGATAGTGTAAGTCAACCACAGCTCAACATTGTTAAAAGGTTAATCACCATTTTTCATATTCATTTGCTTGCTTGTCTAATCTCCCTTTAATAATTTGGGTTTGCTATCAAGATCTTACTTTCAAATCTGCCATCTTGATTATTTTATAATTCACATGTAATTTTTAAGAAAACGTCAGCCATAATATTAAACAACAATTAATTTATTTCATTTAGATAAAGATCATTGAAGCACGAAAATAAAAGTACCATGAAATAGCATATTGTTATAACTTGCAATATAATCTAAACTGCAAAACCTTAATTCAGCTAAGCATGTGACTATCCTGTTAACTCCTCCATTCTACAACAGAAACAACACGCATAAAGTACAACACAATGTCTGACTGAGCACTAACAGTAATTGATCAAGCATATTATTGGATTCAAGTGATTTTTAAAATATTCATTCATGCGATGTGGGCATCGCTGGCTGGGCCAACATTTATTTCCCAACCCGAATTGCCCCTTGAACTGAGTGGCTTGCTCAGTCATTTCAGAGTCAACCACATTGCTATGGATTTAGAGTCTTGTAGTCCAGACCAGGTAAAGATGGCAGATTTCCTTCCGTGAAGGACATTAGTGAGCCAGATGGATTTTTACAACAATGGTTTCATGGTTATCATTGGACTTTTAATACTACCATGGTAAGATTTGAACACATGTACCTAGGTCTCTGGGTATGACGCCATGAACTCCCCCAAATTGTGAATGCTATTCGCAGAAACACAAGGATACTGCAACGAAATCTACAATAATGCATGTCTTTATTGTAATTTCCTTAGTCATTTAAAGGCACAAAGATGAGAAAATGAAATGTCATTAGGAAGAGATAGTGAAACAGTCAATCCATACAGAGATTAAATGGCTGAGCTATGAGTATTTCTCTCATTTATTTAATTGTGCACACAGTGGAATGGTTTTTCTTTTAAAAAGAGGGTCAGATGAATGTAAAGTGTTGGATTGGGAACAGCGTGATGGAGTGCTGCTGGAAATAAACTTCAGGAACCTAAGTTGAACTGCAACCCAGTCTAATGGAATGAAAGTCTCATCTTTGTACTGGTGATTAAGGTTCCCAGGGGAAATGTGTTTGAACAAACCCAATCCAACGGCTGCTGGTTGGAAAGTCACAGCATATAATTGTCTATGAGTAGGTGTTTTTTCAACAATATGACCTCGATCACAAGATTGTAGGAATTGCAGCAGTCACATTGATGTATTTGTGATGATCCTCTATTGCTAGGGTGGAAGTGCATTGCTGGGGTCGTGTTTGTTGTATACAGCTTGCATTAGCCAGGGATGTTTTTGTGTTTTTCTCACTTTCAGTGCAAATAGATCACCCTTCCAAATAAAATGTAGGCATGGTAATTCTTGTTAACTCACCTAAAAGTAAGCAGAATGGAAGAGGCAAGGGTGGAGATTTTTGGAGTGAGGTTCACTGCAGGCTGGTAGTCTCATGTTTTTTTAGTTTGACACTGTACAGAATGCAAGTCTAAAAAAAAAAATCAAATCTGATTTACAAAGGTGTTCAGAAACTCAGGGTTGGGCCCCCAGATACTTTTCGAACTGACTGTAACTCAATTTAAATGTTTTGAGAATCGGGAATCTTCTTTCCTTGATCTTTAAATATTTCAATTTCAAACAGTTGGGAAACAACCTCACTCACGGCACATTCCAAGCATGTGCGGAGCAATTTTCTAAACAAAACCGTTCATTCTTAAGACAAGAAACATAATAGGGCTCTGTCTGGCTGACTCCAAAATGGGACTGCTCATCTCAGGCTGATGAATGTAATACAGCTGCACCCTAAGAGAACTTTGGACAAGGCATATCATCGATGAATAATGCACGGTTGAGGCTTATGAGTTGAGCTTTCTCCAACACCTTGTTCTCACAGGGATGGCTTTCGCAAGCAGACAGTGTCACTTCCAAATTGATGTCTTTTACTCACAGCTACAATAGGTTAGCATGACTCAGGTTTAACAATTAACCCCAATTGTTAAAAATTGTTTACTGGAGAACATTTGTGATGCCTACTATATCTCATGTCAGTCCAGCAGGCAGAAAATATCACACTGCAAAACTACTTACACAGGCTAAATGACAGACAAGATTTATTTACAATGAAAAACAATTGACAGAAACAAAACCAACAGCAAAATATAGAGTGGAATAAGTGTTTAAGGCACTTGGCAGTCCACAGGAGTGGATTTATGCTTTTAAATTATTTTTCTGAATATGGCCATTTATTAATAGCACATGTATACACCAAATGCTGCTGGTAATCTTTGGAATTGGACAATTATTATTTGAGTGATAAAGGTAAGCTTCTTTTTTAGCAGATAAGATAAAGCTTTGAGATAGGTCTATCAGGTAAAATAGTTACGCATTGATTGCATGAGCTCTCATGATGCCCATTGTGTTTGTTATGATTAAATGGATATCACATCCAAAAGCTAACAAGCAAAACTAGAATATGAGGACATCAGAGTAGGACATTCAGTCCCTTGAGCATATTCTGTCATTCTGTATGGCCGATAATTACTTTAACTTCTTGGACCTACCCATCCTTTATGTTCCTTGCTCCACTTACCTGAGCAACAATCCATTAATCTCAGTCTTGAAAATCTGAATTGACTCTGTCACAAATATGAAAATTGAAAATATGACTTTCTAACTTTCAACCAAGTGGAAATTTGCAATTTGCACTGAGACAGAGCAGACGGCTTTAACACATTGCAAGGCCACATTCCTAGATGAATGTGAGAAACAAACAAATCACCCTCAGGGCAGTGTGAAGAGAGAGCTACATTTCCGATAATCCAGGCACCTGTCAAAACTTGCAACTGTCTAAGGAAGAGACATTAAAATGCCAAGTATTGGATGCTTAAACAATGTCTGCCACAGATACACCCAAGACCTCTTGGAAATGCACAATGGGTGAAATGTTTCCAGGCAAGGATGGCCAGCCATTTGAGAGCGTTTGCAAGTGACACAGGTGGTGTAAAGAAAGTCTTCAGCAGAATAAATAGATGAGGGCCGATCCACCATAGAAAATGTTATGGTGCAGAAAAAGGACATTTAGCCCATTTTGTCTATGCCGGCCAGAAAGGAGAAAATAAGAAAATAGTGGCTCATTTTAATCCCAATGTCCAACAACTGGACGGTAGTCTTGCAGCTTACAACAATTCAGCTACAGGTACGTTTTAAATGACTTTAGCGTTTCAGCCTCAAGCACCAGGCAGTTTCAGGCAATGAGCTCCAGACGCCTACCCCCAGTGGGTGAATTTTTTCTTCCCTTGCCCTCTTTACACCTCCAATCACCTTAAATATATGTCCCCTCATAATTGACCCCCTCAGCTAGGGACCTTTTCCTGTCTACCCTGTCTAGGTCCCTCGTAAGTTCAGAGGATCATAGAATCCCTACAGTACAGAACAAAGCCATTCAGCCAATCGAGTCTGCACCGACCCTTCAACCCTGCCTCGACCCAATCTCCTGCCCTGTAACCTCATCGTAAAGGTGTAAAATGGCATGGCCAATCCACCTAACCTGCACATCTTTGGACTGTGGGAGGAAACCGGAACACCCAGAGGAAACCCACGCAGACACGGGGAGAACATGAAAACTCCACACAGACAGTCTCCCGAGACCAGAAACGAACCTGGGTCTCTGGCGCTGTGAGGCGGCAGTGCTAACCACAGTGCCACCGTGCTGCCCCTCAGTTCGTGCACCTCAACTTTGCCTGAGCCTCCTCTGTTCTAAGGAAAACTGCCCTAGACAATTGAATCTTTCCTCATAGTCATACATGTCAAACCCTGACAACGGTCTTGCAAATCTCCTCTGCGCTCTCTCCAGGGCGATTATGTCCTTCCTGTAATGTGGTGACCAGCGTGCACACAAAGTTGCAGCTCTGGCCTAACCAGAGTTTTATACAGTTCCATCATTACATTGTTTCATGAGGTATAGAATAGAAAATCAGTAAAGAACAAAGAACAATACAGCACAGGAACAGGCCCTTCAGACCTCCAAGCCTGTACCGGTCATGATACCAACCTTTGCCAAAACCCTCAGAACTTCCTTGTGCCATATCCCTCTATACCCATCCTATCCATGTGTTTGTCAAGGTGCCTTTTGAATGCCGTTAATGTATCTGCTTCCACAACCTCCACTGGCAACGGGTTTCAGGCACTCACCATCCAATGCATAAAAAACCTGCCTCACACATCTCCTTTAAACCTTACCCCATAGACCTGAAACCTATGCTCCCTGGTGACTGACCCCTCCACCCTGGGAAAGACTGCCTGCCCATCAACTCTATCCATGCCCCTCATAATCTTGATGTGGAGATTCCGGTGTTGGACTGGGGTGGACACAGTAAGAAGTCTTACAACACCAGGTTAAAGTCCAACAGGAATTGTTTCCAATCACTGGCTTTTGGAGCGCAGCTCCTTCCTCAGGTGAAGGAAGGAGCTGCGCTCCGAAAGCTAGTGATTCGAAAAAACCTATTGAACTTTAACCTGGTGTTGTAAGACTTCTTACTGTGCCCTCATAATCTTGTAGACCTCGATCAGGTCACCCCTCAACCTATGCCTTTCTAATTAAAACAGTCCGAGTGTATTCCGCCTCTCCATATAGCTAACACCCTCCAGACCAGGCAACATCCTGGTAAACCTCCTCTGCACCCTCTCCAAATCCTCCACATCCTTCTCATAGTGTGGCAACCAGAATTGCGTGCAATATTCATAGTGCGGCCTTACAAAGGTTCTATACAACTGTAGCATGACTTGCCAGTTTTTGTACTCATTTGCCCCATCCAATGAAGGCAAGCATTCCGTATACTTTCTTGACTACCTTGTCCATTTGTGTTGTCACCTTCAAGATCTAAAGGAAAGCATTCCACATGTTTTCTTTACCACCTTATCCATATGTCCTGTCATCTTCAGGGCCCAGTGGATATTCACTCTAAGGTTTCTAACTTCCTCTACTTCTCTCAATATCCTCCCGTTTATTGAACATTCATTTGTTTTATTTGCCTTCCTCAAATGCATTACCTCACACTTTTCTAGGTTGAATTTCTTTTGCCACTTTTACAGCCACTCAACCAAACATTGATATAATTCTGGAACAACAGCTATCCTCTTCACTATCAACTACATGGCCAACTTTCTTTGCGTCTTGTGCAAATTTCCTGATTATGTCGTGCCGATTTATGGCCAATATATAATATATAAAACCAACAGCAAGGGCCCCAACACTGGGCCCTTGGAACACCACTGGAAACTGTTTTCCATTCACAAAATCAACCATTCAACATGACGTGTTGTTTCCCATTCCTGAGCCAATTTTGAAGCCAGCTTGCACCTTCCTCTGTACCCTTGAGATTTAATTTTCTGACCAGTCTGCCTTATCAAATGCCTTACTGAAATCAATGTATACAACCTCAACTGCACTACCCTTATCAAATATCCTTGTTACTTGCTCAAAAAAATTGATTAATTAGCAAAACATGATCTTTCCCGAACAAAACCGGGGTCAATCCATGCCTTTCTAAGTGACAGTTTTAACCTGTCTCTCAGAATTGAATCCAATAATTTGCCCACCACCAA
Source organism: Scyliorhinus torazame (assembly GCF_047496885.1). Taxonomy (NCBI): domain Eukaryota; kingdom Metazoa; phylum Chordata; class Chondrichthyes; order Carcharhiniformes; family Scyliorhinidae; genus Scyliorhinus; species Scyliorhinus torazame. The sequence continues at coordinate 76,928,438 of NC_092708.1, forward strand.
AGTCAGGCTGACGGGCTTATAAATTTCTAGTTTATCCCTCATACTCTTTTAAAATAATGGCACATGGTTCGCAGACCTCGAACCTTCTGGTGTCTTGCCTGCATCTAGTAAGGATTACAAAATGATCCTCAGAGTATCTACTATTTCCTCCCTGGCTTCCTTTAACACTCTGAGATACAATCCAGCCAGCCCTGGTGATTTATTCACTTTTATGGATATCAGTCCCTCAGTACTTCCTCTCTCATTAGGCCTATTGTATCTAATATTTAACATTCCTGTTCTTTTACTAGAATGTCTGCATCATCCCTCGCCTTAGTGAAGCCAGAGACAGTGTACTCATTGAGGACCCTGATTCACGTATGTACTTTTTGTACTGCTTTCTACATTAATACATTTCTTGCGATAGTCAGAATCTTTCTTTCTTTGCTATATCTTACCCCGTATGCTTACAGATAACCGGTTTGCTCTAGATTCAACAAGGGCAGCACGGTAGCATAGTGGTTAGCGCAATTGCTTCACAGCTCCAGGGTCCCAGGTTCGATTCCTGGCTGGGTCACTGTCTGTGCGGAGTCTGCACGTTCTCCCCGTGTGTGCGTGGGTTTCCTCCGGGTGCTCCGGTTTCCTCCCACAGTCCAAAGATGTGCAGGTTAGGTGGATTGGCCATGCTAAATTGCCCTTAGTGTCCAAAATTGCCCTTAGCGTTGGTTGAGTGGGGTTACTGGGTTATGGGGATAGGGTGGTGTGGGATTGGGTAGGGTGCTCTTTCCAAGAGCCAGTGCAGACTCGATGGGCCGAATGGCCTCCTTCTGCACTGTAAATTCTATGAAATCTATGAAATCACCCTTGTACTTTGTGGGGACAAGTCTAAATTGTGGCCAGGAATCTCACTTTTGAATGTCTCCCACTGATTTGACACTGATTTCCCCTCAGGTAGCTGTATGCAGTCTATTTTTTGCCAGTTCACCTCTCAGTTTGTCTTCCCCCCCATTTAGAACTGAAGTTAGAACTGATGCTCAATCTAACTGCATGATGGTCACCATCTCTAAAACGGTCCCCCCATTTAATTTCCTAAGACATCTAGAATTACTGGGCTTGTTACATTTTTAGAAATTCATTCATGACAGATTTTCTTCCCCAAAGGACATTAGTGGGCCAGATGGGGTTTTACAGCACGGGTTTCATGACCATCATTAGACTTTTAATTCCAGCTTTTTATTGGATCTAAATTTCACCATCTGCCATGGTGGGATTTGTACCCAGATCCTCAGAGCATTACCCTGGATATCTGGGTTGCATATCCAGTGACACTATGCCACCACCTCCCCATGCTTGCTAAAGAAGTTCAAGAATTTTGTGCCCTCTGAGTCTCCCACGCTGATTCTATTCCAATTGATATTGGGGTTATTGCAGTCTCCAATGATTGCTGCTCTATTGTTTTTGCATTCAGAAATTTGGCTACAAATGTGCTCTTTTAACTCCCTTCCACTATCTGGAGGTCTTTGGAGATAACTAGCAGCATGGCTGCTCACTTTTAATTTCTGAGCTCAACCTGTACAGCCTCATTTGATGTTTCATTGAGTATATTATCCCTCCTCATAACTGTCATTGATTAATCAATCAATAATGCTTCACCCCCAGAAGTGCTTCCAATGCCTCAGAAATTGGATTGGATTTGTTTATTGTCACGTATACCGAGGTACAGTGAAAAGTATTTTTCTGCGTGCACTTAGTACATGAAAATACATAAAAGGGCACCACAAGGTACACAATGTAAATACATATACACTGGCATCGGGTGAAGCATACAGGAGTGTAGTATTAATCAGATCAGTCCATAAGAGGGTCGTTTAGAAGTCTGGTAACAGCGGGGAAGAAGCTGTTTTTGAGTCTGTTTGTGCGTGTTCTCAGACTTTTGTATCTCCTGCCCAATGGAAGCAGTAAGCCAGGTGGGAGGGATCTTTGATTATGCTGCCCACTTTCCCCAAGCAGCGGGAGATGGAGATAGAGTCAATGGTGGGAGGCATGTTTGTGTGATGGACTGGGCTGTGTTCTTGACTCTCTGAATATTCTTGTAGTCTTGGGCCAAGCAGTTGCCATACCAGGTTGTGATGCAGGCAGATAGGATGCTTTCTATAGTACATCTGTAAAAATTGGTTAGAGTCAATGTGGACATGCCGAATTTCCTTCGTTTCCTGAGGAAGTATAGGCGTTGTTGTGCTTTCTTGGTCGTAGACCAGGACAGATTTTTGGTGATGTGCACACCTAGGAATTTGAAGCTGTCAACCATCTCCACCTCGGCCCCGTTGATGCAGACAAGGGTGTGTACACTACTCCATTGGGTTCTCTATCTCCCTCCTGTATTCTAATTCTTCGTTGTTCGAAATCTGACCCACTATGGTTGTGTTGTCCGCAAATGTGTAGATGGTGTTGGAGCCAAATTTTGCCACACAGTCATGTGTGTATAGGGAGTATAGTAGGGGGCAGCACAGTAGCACATTGGTAGCATTGCTGCTTCACAGCGCCAGGTTCCCAGGTTCGATTCCCAGCTTGGGTCACTGTCTGTGCTGAGTCTGCATCTTCCACCCGTGTCTGCGTGGATTTCCTCCGAGGGCTCCGGTTTCCTTCCACAAGTCCCGAAAGACGTGCTTGTTAGCTGAATTGGAAATTCTGAATACTCCCTCTATGTTACCAACAGGCTTCAGACTGTGGCGACTAGGGGCTTTTCACAGTAACTTCATTGGAGTGTTAATGTAGGTCTACTTGTGACAATAAAGATTATTATTATACCACCCTGGAGTCACGTCTATGGTCACATAAATGCCTCTCTGTTCCCCTAACTAACAAGTCCTCTATCACTACGACCATTTCTGTTTTCCCCCTCCCCTCCTGTACAACAGAATCACTTGTGGAACTGTAAATTTTATTCTGACTGAACTCCTCTGAGGAACCCCCTCACCAATATCAAAAATGGAAAACTGAAGAGTGAGCAGACTTTGTACTAGTCTAGTTCTCTTGCACTGCTGGTGGTCACTCATTCCCTTTTTGCTTCCATACTCCTAAATTACAATGTGACCACAAATCTCAGATTGCAAGCAACATAGATTTCAGCCCGTGAATGCACCACAGTGACTACAGCTGCCACTTAAGCTCTGAAATCTGTAGCTCAGGTTTCTGTAGCTGATGACACTCCCTGCACATGTAGTCATCTAGACACCAGTAACCACCACGACTTCCCACATATTACAGGACATGCATTCCACACAGCCAAGCTGTCCTACCATGTCTTCGATTTACTTCCCTTGTGTCAATTTTATATTACTTTGGTTTACTTATACTAATTTATTTGACCTGGCCTCGCTGAATTTTGGCTTCCCAAATGGTCGTGTTTGGCTTCCTGACTGGTTGTACTTAAATTTAAGTAGCTGCTTCTTTAAAAATAATGGGCTGGATTCTCCATTTCAGCGGCTAAGTGCCGGCCGAAACAGAGAATTCCCAGCCATTTTACGACGCCAGAATTGGCACCGAACGCTCACCGATTCCGGGACCGGTGATGGACTAGCAGCGGAGCTGGGTAAAATTCCCGGCTCCCGCGCCCAAAACAACCGGAGAATGGATGGGTCGATGGCCGCACGTGCGCATGGCGACGACCTGCAGTGGGCACGCCATGCAACATTGGCACCGGCCGTGTGCGGACCCAACCTGCCAAATACCGCCCCAAAGGCGACCCCCTGGCTACCCCCCACTGGTCTCCCAGCCCTCGCGGAAGCCCCCCCCCCCACGCCAACGGCTTGGATCCCGGACGAATGTGGTGGCACTGGACACAATCCGTGGCCGCCACGCTGGGTTGCCAACCGTTCAGACCATACATCAACTGTGCGGTTTGAAACTCGGCCGATCAGGGGAGGGCCTTCTGATGACCCACCAATGCCATTTGAAAGGCCTGTGGTACGCGACACGATGACGCCATTTTGGAGGGGCGGAGACTCGAAAACAGCATCAAATAGGCGCCGCCCCCGATTTGGGCGTCGGAAGGGATTCTCCGCCTGATCGCCGATTACAATATCGGTGTCGGGCAACGGAGATTTCCGCCCAATGTGTTCTTTTGCTGTTCTCTGTCCCTCCCTCTTTTTTGGAATAAGAGTGTCACCTGGTTGGAGACGCCAACTCCACAAGAAGCCTACCAGCGAAGTGAGATCTCGTAATAATTGCAACATCTAGAGCCAACTGCATCCAAGTAACTAACTAATCTTAATTGACCAAGCATTTGAAACCATGGGCGAGATTCTCCGACCCCCCGCCGGGTCGGAGAATCGCCGGGGGCTGGCGTGAAACCCGCCCCCGCCGGTTGGCGAAGTCTCCGGCACCGGGGGGGGCGATTCTCCACTCCCACGACGGTTGGGAGAATCGCCTGGGCCGCCAAAGTTTCTGGGGACGCCGGTCCGACGCCCTCCCGCAATTCTCCGAAGCGGCGGGAAGGGCCCGGTCGAGTTTCGCGGGCCGCAGGCCGGAGAATCGCTGGAGACACCCAAAATGGCAATTCTCCGGCACCCCCGCTATTCTGAGGCCCGGATGGGCCGAGCGACCAGGCCAAAACGGCGGGTTCCCCCCGGCGCCGTCCACACCTGGTCGCTGCAGTCGTGGGCGGTGCGTGAATGCTGGGGGGGGGCGGCCTGTGGGGTGGCGAGGAGGGATCCTGCACCGGGCTTCACCTTGAATGTGGGGTGGCCCGCGATCGGTGCCCACCGATCGTCGGGCCGTCCTCTCTGAAGGAGGACCTCCTTCCTTCCGCGGCCCCGCAAGATCCGTTCCTCATCTTCTTCCAGGGTGGATTTGGACAGGAAGGCAACCACACATACGCGGGTTGGCGCCGGCCAACCCGCGCATGCGCGAATGACGTCCGTTATGTGGCGCCGGCCGCGTCATCTATGCGGCGCCGCTTTTACGCGGGTGACAAGGCCTGGCGCGGGTAGATGAAGCAGCCCCGATACTGGCCCATTGTCAGGGCCTGAATCGGTCGGGACCGGGGCCGTTCCGCGCCGTCGTGAACCTCGACGGCGTTCACGACGGCGCGGCCACTTCGGAGTGGGAGTGGAGAATCTTTCCCTTCCGCCTTCGCCACGGTCTCCACCATGGCGGAGGCAGAAGGGACTCCCTCCACTGCGCATGCGCGGGAATGCCGTCAGTGGCCGCTAACGCTCCCGCGCATGTGCCGCCCGGAGATGTCATTTCCGCGCCAGCTGGCGGGGAACCAAAGGTCTTTTCCGCCAGCTGGCGGGGCGGAAATTCATCTGGCGCCGACCTAGCCCCTTAAGGTTGGGGCTCGGCCCCCAAAGATGCGGAGCATTCCGCGCCTTTGGGGCGGCGCGATGCCCGACTGATTTGCGCCGTTTTGGGCGCCAGTCGGCGGACATCGTGCCGTTTCCGGAGAATTTCGCCCCATGTGCCTCAAGGACAATCAAAGAACATTTAATAATATATTCTTTTTCTGCGTGTGTCTCTGTGTGGGTCGGAATGACTGCATGAGGGTTGAATGCTTGACCCCATATTTTTATTATTTTCCTCAGGTTTAGTAGTTAATAAATTTGTTCTTTCTTTGACTCAAGAGAACTTAACCGTTTAAATACATTCCGGTTCAAAAAGCTATATGCTCAAGTAAAAGAAACTTAAGCCACTGTTGTGACCAATCGAGGAGTTTGAACAGAGTGAAGCAATCTCACCCCTTCCCACTTGATCATAATGAAATTGGGGCTTGCGTTTGGAATTGTTCCCACAGACTGACAAAAGAATTGGAGCGGGGAAAGTAAATTGTCCCTCCACAAGCAATTTAAAATCTGAAAAAGGTTTTCTTGCACCTGTAACACTAAACTGATAAAATGTCCACATTCAGAGAACAGGATGAGATAATTGGTGAGATGTTAAGGGTGCTGTCCTTGGAAAAAAGTAAAAGGTACGGTTAGACACTTAGAGGTGGAGTTCCACCCGAAAGTCAGAAAACTGTTAATTTTAAAATGAGCGGCGAAACATCTTGAAGCGGAAATTCAGGACACTGACAGATAAATTAATGGCAGGGAATTAAGGTTGGAGCAATGGAAATTGGAATTTGAGGAAAATAGAAGAGAAAGAGAGAGGAAGGAATGGAGGGAGGATAGAGAATTTTGGCAAAGGAAAGAGAATAGGAAGGGAGTTTAAATTAAAACAGCAGGAGCTGAGAAAGAAGGACCCCACTGTGCCCATTGAAGACACCTCTGGTCAGGGAAAAACCCCTAATTCTGACTTCTGGCCTGAGGTATTCAAGTTTGCCGATTTAATCCCTAAGTTTGATGAAGAAGAGGTGGACACATTCTTTGTCTCTTTCAAAAGGGTAGCACAGCCATTAAAGTGGCCAGCCCAACACTGGTCCCTGCTGATGCAGAGTAAGCCGACAGGAAAAGCTTATGAGGTTCACTCCTTGTTCCCAAAGGAAGTGCAAAAAGCTATGAGACAGCAAAAAGGCTATTTTAAATGTGTACCAGTTACTGCCGGAGGCATACTTCAGAAGTTCCTTGAGCCTGAGCAAACGGATCTGGAATTTGAACAGCTGAAACAGTTTCCTTTTGACGGGGTGCTTAAAATTGAGGTATCTATAAAATCCCTTAGGAAATAATTCTCCTCAAGGTGTTCAAAAGGTTCATACCCTTCCAGATAACTCACATACAAGAACCAGCAGGCAGCAACCCTGGGTGTTGATTGTGAGCTTGCCCACAAATCTTCATCCCGAAGAAAATCCTTCCCTTGTCACTCCCAACCATCTGAGAAGTGGAGAAGGTGGGAGATTGATGGGAAACTGAGCAATCGTGGGAGAGAATAGACAGCTGAAAACACAGGGGAGCCTCCTCAGGCCAGAAAGCATTGTGCTGGAAGTGGAGTGATGCCACATGGAGTAATGTGTGTGTTTTAATTGTTGCAAGGCAGGACACCTCTGTGCCAATTGCTGGAAGTCACAGACAAAAACCCTTGGGATTTGTTGGGACACACAAACCACAGACAGAAATTTGCCAGAGGGCACTATAAACCAAGTCATGGCTTTGACAGCAAATCCCTGTCGACGCACTGCTGAGAGTGCAGGTGACTTTAAAAAAATCCCCAAGAGTTACAAGGGTGTTGCATTGTAAAGAAGAGTGGCTACATTTCTCCAGATCATGATGAGTAAGCCTATAGTGTTACTGAGGGATACATGGGCCAAATAAATGCTACTGCTCAGAAAGGCATGACGTTTGCACCAGAGGGTGCAATTAGTTCCATGGTGTTGGTGAAGAGTATTTAAGGAGGGCACCCAAAATCCCAATGGCTGCATATGTGGGTACACAAAAAAACAGAGACTGCATCCAGCCAATATTTTTTACTGGTCACACCTCCACAGGTTTTGCAGAACCTGCCACACCTGCCAAGTTGTGGGTAAACCCCAGCCAATGATTCCCGTAGCGGTTTTTCAAGAATGCTGGCAGTATACCCTAACCATCGTGGATGTGGCTAGCTTTTTCCAAGAGGCTGTTCCCCTGAGAACCATGGTCTGTTTTCTCCATTTCAGGGACTATGTCCCCAGGCCATCGTGAAAACTGTGGCCTTTCACTCCAGAAAAACTGGCATCAAAAGGCCACATGTTCACAGCCCTGCAGGGTGCGAGCAGGGACCCGTCGCGAAGCTTGCAGCTCCAACTGCAGATACGGGCCCCTGCACTTCCGGGTCAGAGAACATAAGAACATAAGAACTAGGAGCAGGAGTAGGCCATCTGGCCCCTCGTGCCTGCTCCGCCATTCAATGAGATCATGGCTGATCTTTTGTGGACTCAGCTCCACTTTCCGGCCCGAACACCATAACCCTTAATCCCTTTATTCTTTAAAAAACTATCTATCTTTGCTTCACTTGTCAAGGGATTCCATAGATTCACAACCCTTTCGGTGAAGATGCTCCTCCTAAACTCAGTCCTAAATCTACTTCCCCTTATTTTGAGGCTATGCCCCCTAGTTCTGCTTTCACCCACCAGTGGAAAAAACCTGTCCGCATCTTATCTGTTCCCTTCATAATTTTATATGTTTATATACGATCCCCCCTCATCCTTCTAAATTCCAACGAGTACAGTCCCAGTCTACTCAACCTCTCCTCGTAATCCAACCCCTTCTGCTCTGGGATTAACCTAGTGAATCTCCTCTGCACACCCTCCAGTGCCAGTACGTCCTTTCTCAAGTAAGGAGACCAAAACTGAACACAATACTCCAGGTGTGGCCTCACTAACACCTTATACAATTGCAGCATAATCTCCCTAGCCTTAAACCTAGGTGTGGCAAGTCAGAGGCTGCGCATGCACATGGCGGAGGCTTCCAGCGGCCGGCCGTGCCATGGTCCATGGCAGATTCATACCGCGGAGCTGGACCACATAAATAGTATACCCGATCAGCCGCGCGCCCAACCCGGACCACCCACTAAAAAATACCCCGGTCCCATATGAGGACCGACCTGCTCTCCGATCGGCCCGCCCCAACCATGGCGGCCAGGGTCTATATTAGATCCACGCCATCGGGATTTCGGCTGGTTGAGGGCGGAAAATGGTGGGGCGGGCTTCTGGCAATGGCCACAGGTGGGGGATACGCGGTGCAGCGTACTTCCCGGGTACACCGCTTTTTTTGGGGGGGACGGGGAATCGAGGAGCTGGCGCCGATTCCGATTCCAGGCGTGGAACTGGATTCTCTGCCCCGGCACCGGATGCGATTTTGGTGTTGGAGTGCAGAGAATCCAGCCCCATATCTGCCAAAATAGTAGTGGGGCAATTAACACAATTCTTTACAGTATGGTCTGTCCACTCAGATCCAGTTGGATCAGGGCTCGAATGTCAATCTCAAATATTCCAGCAAGTCAGAGGTAACCTGGACATGTCCCAACTGAAGTGCTCAAATTATCACTCACAGTTGCAGAAGGGCGATAGTGCGGTATCGCCAGACTGCAAAAACAATGATCTGGGCATACTGCCATGAGTATCCCAATGACTGGAATAAAGAACTAGGTTTTCTTCTGTTCATGACCAGAGATTCACCCAATGAGTTCACCGGTTTGATTCCATTTGAATTGGTTAACAGACACCAAGTGAGAGGGCCCTCTGAAACTAATCATGGAAAGATTTTCAGAACAGAAAGAGAAAGTCTCCATGTTAGACAACATGACCGTGTACTTTAAGTGTGGTGATTGTCCCTTTAAGGGCAACACAGAAGAGTAAGAGTCACCCAGACCAGGTGACTCCTAATCTGCTCTGTTGCCCTTGCACGCATGTGTATCCCATCCCCACCGGCAGATTTAATGATGCACTTTCAGCGATTTCATTAGTGAACAAAAAGATTTATTTAGTCATCTTCAAGAGCAGCAGCATGTTTGCAGTTAGCTCTGAAATACCTCTGCTGAGGTGAACCCCTTCACTGGGGTGATTTCCCACTCTGAGCCCCGATTGATCATCCAAGCCAAATTACTCTTACTCTGCTGTGTTGCCCTTAAAGGGACAATCACCACAGCGAGTGACTCATGACAACTGGGGTGTGGCAAGAACACTTAAAGATTTCACAAACAGCTGTGAAAGAATAAGCAGAAAAACTGGCATGGCCCACATCTTTCAGCCAGGCTTGCTATGTGCTAATGCTCCTACCGATACAGGATGGACCCCTAAAGGTCTGATCCAGTGGCCCAATCATAGTAGCAAAAGGACTTGGGGAAGTAGACTAGGTAATTACAACCAGTCTGCAGAAAAAAGCAAAGGCTGTGTCAGTCAACATGATAAAACATGATAACAGCCAGAAAAGGAAGAAGCAGCTGTCCAATACCTAGAGGATGAGAGGAACTGTGCATGGTGCTGTGGGGAAGGCCCACAGTGAACCCCTACTGTTGGGCTTAAAAACACAGAAAAACACCTAAATGCAAAACAGCGAAAAGATCTGATAAGGCTGTTCATTCCATTTAAAAGCATTTGTAGAGACACGTCAGGCTGAAGCTGACTCTACATGATGTGGATGTGGGAGAGTTTCCTCCCATAAGGTAATTTTTACCATCTAGGTGAAAAGAAAACTAGGCTAGCTTGTGAAGAATTTAACAACATGCTGGAGCACCAGCTAATTGTGTCTAGTAGCAGTAGCTGGAACTACCCAGTTGTGCTTCTGCCCAAACTGCATGGCTCCACAATGTTCTTTGTTGACTACTAACAGGTGAATGCAGTGACCAGAGCCAATTCCTACCCAGTACCCCACCTGGAAGACTGCAAAGATAGATTTACTCAAGGGATACCGGCAGATTCCCTTGCCCGCCTGCACAACCGACTCCAGATGGGTTATCATGTCATGCCGTTTGGACTGCAAAATGCCCCAACCACCTTTCAAAGACTGAAGAGTCAGGTCACAATGGGCTTATCCAATTGTGTGGTGCACCTAGGTGATCTCCTCGTGTACAGTGACACTTGGGAAACGCATTTGGAACTCTCTTCCAGAAATTACAGGCAGCTGACCTTGTGGTCAATCACCCAAAATGTGCCAGAGGATGCCCGCCAAGGTCATCACAGGCAACATGACATAGCAGTCAGCAGGATGTCTCCATGCCTACTCCGGATGTCGGGGAAGCATCTAGACATAACACCTGAATATGAAAAATTAAGAAATATTAAGAGTGCAAACTGTGTGTTCACTCACTATATATACTTACCACTTCTGTAAATATATTTCACTGATTTGAAATTCTCATGGTTCTTCTAACCGATGCAATGCTCTGGGGCGATATTCTCCTCAAACAGCGCGACGTCCGCCGACTGGCGCCCAAAACGGCGCCAATCCGACGGGCATGGCGCCGCCCCAAAGGTGCGCAATGCTCCGCATCTTTGGGGCCCGAGCCCCAACATTGAGGGACTATGCTGACGCCGGAGGGATTTCCCGGAAACGGCCTTTGTTGCCCCGCCAGCTGGCGCGGAAATGACATCTCCGGGCGGCGCATGCGCGGGAGCGTCAGCTGACAGTTTCCCGCGCATGCGCAGTGGAGGGAGTCTCTTCCGCCTCCGCCATGGTGGAGACCGTGGCTGAGGCGGAAGGGAAAGAGTGCCCCCGCGGCACAGGCCCGCCCGCGGATCGGTGGGCCCTGATCGCGGGCCAGGCCACCATGGGGGCACCCCCCGGGGCCAGATCGCCCCGCGCCCCCCCCCCCCCAGGACCCCGGAGCCCGCCCACGCCGCCTTGTCCCGCCGGTAAGAAAGGTACTTTAATTTACGCCGGCGGGACAGGCAATTTATCGGCGGGACTTCGGCCCATCTGGGCCCGGAGAATCGAGCGGGGGGGGGGGGGGGGGGGGCGCCAACCGGCGCGGCCCGATTCCCGCCCCCGCCGAATATCCGGGCGGGATTCACGGCAGCCCCCGGCGATTCTCCAACCCGGCGGGGGGTCGGAGAATGACGCCCCATATGGTGTCTCACACAAACTCAGTGCACCTGAGCTGCCTTTCTCTCCACAGCAGTGATAAGAGATAAGCTTCTTGCTGGCAGTTGGGCAATGCATGCCTCAGCCTTGCTTCAGAGGATCATATAATGTAGCTTCAAGAGTACAGATTTTGCAATCTGCTTCATTTTCCTGATGCTGTTGCACTGAAGATTTAGTAGATAAATATCCACATTTCCCCGACTCTCCCTCTCTTACCTTCCAACCAATCATCAACATTTGACATAAATATGGCTCCAATTCTGTGCATTTTCATTTTTGATAATATGTTTTGTGGAATCTTACCAAAGGGCCCCTGGATGTTTCAGTAGACAACTTCCTATCCATTCTGTCAGTGACCATCTCAAAGAATTCAATCCGTCCAAGTGCTCAGTCACTCTTCATTATCCATCTGCTTTTCTTTGATGCCAAAGCAAATTTTATTCCAAAAGAAATCAAGTGAACAAAGTCATAACAGTCCTCGAACTGTAGTAAACAATTGGATAACATCTCAAGAGAAGAAACTCGTCCCTGAGAGTTTTTCTGCCTTCTCCACCGGAATATCTTAATTCATGACCAGAATTGGAAATTGCTAATAAGTTATTTTCCATTACACCAGGATGAATTCAATTATCAGGTGGCATTTTCTGATATTATTTCAAAGTGTCGGTTTCTGCGAAAAAAACTGGAGCGAATCCAGCCTGCATCATCGGTGGGAAAAGTTGCCTTATATTCAGCCTCTTTAACAAAAATGTATTCTTTCACCGAGTTTCACGACGCACCTGTGGTGGCCTGCCTCTGATTTAGTTGCCTCACCATGGCTTACTGGCTGCAATCGGTGGGGCGCACCACTTAAATGCGACCCAGCACTTACATAGAACACAAGAACTAGGAGCAGGAGTAGGCCATCTGGCCCCTCGAGCCTGCTCCACCATTCAATGAGATCATGGCTGATCTTTTATGGACTCAGCTCCACTTTCCGGCCCGAACACCATAACCCTTAATCCCTTTATTCTTCAAAAAACTATCTATCTTTATCTTAAAAACATTTAATGAAGGAGCCTCTACTGCTTCACTGGGCAAGGAATTCCATAGATTCACAACCCTTTGGGTGAAGAAGTTCCTCCTAAACTCAGTCCTAAATCTACTTCCCCTTATTTGAGGCTATGCCCCCTAGTTCTGCTTTCACCCGCCAGTGGAAACAACCTCCCTGCATCTATCCTATCTATTCCCTTCATAATCTTATATGTTTCTATAAGATCCCCCCTCATCCTTCTAAATTCCAATGAGTACAGTCCCAGTCTATCAACCTCTCCTCGTAATCCAACCCCTTCAGCTCTGGGATAAACCTAGTGAATCTCCTCTGCACACCCTCCAGTGCCAGTACGTCCTTTCTCAAGTAAAGAGACCAAAACTGAACACAGTACTCCAGGTGTGGCCTCACTAACACCTTATGCAATTGCAGCAGAACCTCCCTAGTCTTAAACTCCATCCCTCTAGCAATGAAGGACAAAATTCCATTTGCCTTCTTAATCACCTGTTGCACTTGTAAACCAACTTTTTGCGACTCATGCACTAGCACACCCAGATCGCTCTGCACAGCAGCATGTTTTAATATTTCATCATGTAAATAATAATCCCTTTTGCTGCTATTCCTACCAAAATGGATAACTTCACAATTATCAACATTGTATTCCATCTGCCAGACCCTAGCCCATTCACTTAGCCTATCCAAATCCCTCTGCAGACTCCAGTATCCTCTGCACTTTTTGCTTTACCACTTATCTTAGTGTCGTCTGCAAACTTGGACACATTGCCCTTGGTCCCCAACTCCAAATCATCTATGTAAATTGTGAACAGTTGTGGGCCCAACACTGATCCCTGAGGGACACCACTAGCTACGGATTGCCAACCAGAGAAACACCCATTAATCCCCACTCTTTGCTTTCTATTAATTAACCAATCCTCTATCCATGCTACTACTTTCCCCTGAATGCCATGCATCTTTATCTTATGCAACAACCTTTTGTGTGGCACCTTGTCAAAGGCTTTCTGGAAATCCAGATATACCACATCCATTGGCTCCCCGTTATCTACCGCACTGTTAATGTCCTCAAAAAATTCCACTAAATTAGTTAGGCACGGCCTGCCCTTTATGAACCCATGCTGCGTCTGCCCAATGGGACAATTTCCATCCAGATGCCTCGCTATTTCTTCCTTGATGATAGATTCCAGCATCTACCCTACTACCAAAGTTAAGCTCACTGGCCTATAATTACCCGCTTTCTGCCTACCTCCTTTTTTAAACAGTGGTGTCACAATTGCTAATTTCCAATCCGCCGGGACCACCCCAGAGTCTAGTGAATTTTGGTAAATTATCACTAGTGCATTTGCAATTTCCCTAGACATCTCTTTTAGCACTCTGGGATGCATTCCATCAGGTCCAAGAGACTGGTCTACCTTTACCCCCATTAGCTTGCCCATCACTACCTCCTTAGTGATAACAATCCTCTCAAGGTCCTCACCTGTCATAGCCTCATTTCCATCAGTCACTGGCATGTTATTTGTGTCTTCCACTGTGAAGACCGACCCAAAAAACCTGTTCAGTTCCTCAGCCATTTCCTCATCTCCCATTATTAAATCTCCCTTCTCATCCTCTAAAGGACCAATATTTACCTTAGCCACTCTTTTTTGTTTTATGTATTTGTAGAAACTTTTACTATCTGTTTTTATATTCTGAGCAAGTTTACTCTCATAATCTATCTTACTCTTCTTTATAGCTTTTTTAGTAGCTTTCTGTTGCCCCCAAAAAATTTCCCAGTTCTCTAGTCTCCCACCGATCTTTGCTACTTTGTATGTTTTTTCCTTCAATTTGATACTCTCCCTTATTTCCTTAGATATCCACGGTCGATTTTCCCTCTTTTTACCGTCCTTCCTTTTTGTTGGTATAAACCTTTGCTGAGCACTGTGAAAAATCACTTGGAAGGTTCTCCACTGTTCCTCAACTGTTTCACTATAAAGTCTTTGCTCCCAGTCTACCTTAGCTAGTTCTTCTCTCATCCCATTGTAATCTCCTTTGTTTAAGCACAAAGCACTGGTGCTTGATTTTACCTTCTCACCCTCCATCTGTATTTTAAATTCCACCATATTGTGATCGCTCCTTCCGAGAGGATCACTAACTATGAGATCCTGAATCAATCCTGTCTCATTACACAGGACCAGATCTAGGACCGCTTGTTCCCTCGTAGGTTCCATTACATACTGTTCTAGGAAACTATCGTGGATACATTCTATAAGCTCCTCCTCAAGGATGCCTTGACCGACCTGGTTAGACCAATCAACATATAGATTAAAATCCCCCATGATAACTGCTGTACCATTTCTACATGCATCTGTTATTTCTTTGTTTATTGCCTGCCCCACCATAATGTTACTATTTGGTGGCCTATAGATTACTCCTATCAGTGACTTTTTCGCCTTACTATTCCTGAGTTCCACCAAATGGATTCGACCTTATCCTCCATAGCACCGATGTCATCCCTTACTGTTGCCCGGATGTCATCCTTAAATAACAGAGCTACACCACCTCCCTTACCATCCACTCTGTCCTTCCGAAAAGTTTGATACCCTCGGATATTTAACTCCCAGTCGTGACCATCCTTTAACCATGTTTCAGTAATGGCCACTAAATCATAGTCATTCACGATGATTTGCGCCATCAACTCATTTACCTTATTCCGAATACTACGAACATTCAGGTAAAGTACACTTATGTTGGCTTTTTTACCTCTGTTCTGAATCTTAACACCTCGATCAGTAACCTCTTGTTCTGTCCAATTGGGGGAATGATTTCCAGAAAGACTGTATCATGCTTTACCTGAACAACCCTCAGCAAGCACTGCATGGGATCCAGCAGAGGTGGGAAACTCTCTACCCTCAATCGGGCAGATGTCCAGCCAGCAATGTCACCAACCCCACCTACGAGACTGTGGCCTTGATTTTGAGCACCAATTCACTCATATGAGGATGGAGCTACAGTGTTGTAAAAAGGTGAAAGACCTTGTGCAGCCAGGTTAAGTCTACCTACTCTTGCACCCTGCAGCATCCCTTAACACACCTGTTACAACTCCATGAACATCTCACCCCCACGCACCTCACAGGGCCCAACAATTGCCATGCCAACCCCCCAGCGTTATGCCCAAAACCTCCTCTGCTCTCACATCCTCACTGCCAGTCACACTCCATGCATGCCATGCAACACTACCAGCTAATCTGGCATGAATCCTGCCTACACTCTTCCCATCTGTCTCATTGCAGGACAAACCTGAGCACAACGGGCTGAGTGCGCACAGCCAACTGGAGTGATTCTAGGGCCATGTTAGCAACCACTCCTTGTGATGATGCTCTGGGCAAAGTTGCACACAAGCTGCATGCTGGTGAAATGGTAATTGTTGTGGTTCCTGTTCCTCTGCTCATTTACATGTGGGGCCCATAAAGCCAGCCCCGTGTAGTTGATAACTCCCTCGACAATTGGGAATCCCCCTAGCCTTGTAAAACCATGTGCTCACTTCTCCTGCTTTCCTCTGACAAGGGAGAAGACAACAAAGTCAATCTTCTTGCAGTACAGAGCCTCTAGCACCTCCCTGCATAGTGGTGGATGACAAACTGGGAAATCTTGACAATGTTGCTTCTTCCCTCCTGAGAGGATCCACTTTCAAAACATTGAGGTTCTACATGTTGTTCTGCACAGCTCTCGCCCCTGTAGAAGGAGGTGGCACACCTCAGTAACCACCTTCTTGCTGTATTGTTGGCATCTCAAATGTTGCTTCTGAAGGAAGGAAAAGTGCTCTGTGAAAACCTTTGGTGCATTGGGCTTTGTGATGAAGAGTCCTCTTCCTTCTCTCTCTGCCATAGCTTCTGTAGTGATATTCAGATATCAATATACATGATCAATGTACGCAAATGTAGGACAGTCATTTCAACATTGGGTGTCTCACAGTCAGATACTATAAGAACTGGATTCCTGCCTTTTCTAAGTCAGGTGATGACATGATGATCTGATTCAGAACAGTGAACAAGCAATACATAGAATATCTCGAGTGAGAGAAGTTAGAACTAGTTTGTTATAATAGTGTATAGTTATATAGTTATCTGTATTGTACTCTATATCTTTATTGTTAGTTTAGTATTGAGTAAAAGAACTCACAGTTTATTACTCATTAAATAGTCCATCTTTCAACAAGAAGACTAGTGGTCATTTTATCATCCTGGTGGATTCAAGAGTAATATATATATTTTAGATAAGTCATTATTTAAAATATAACAGCTTCCTCTCTCTGTAGCCTGTACTCCTTCTCTCTGGCATGATGCAGGCCGCGAGGAACTGCAACCATAGCCCCATGACTCTGGCAGACGTTCTGTACACAGGCAGAAAACTCCTCCAACTTCCCCAACAGCATGGAGCAACACTTTGAATTAATCTGATTTATTGTCACAGGTACCGAAGTACAGTGAAAAGTATTTTTCTGCGGCCAAGGGAACATACACAGTACGTACATAGTAGATAAAAGAATAATTGACAGAGTACATTGACAAATGGTACATCAACAAACAGTGATTGGTTACAGTGAGGAACAAGGGACCAAACAAAGCAAATACATGAGCAACAGCAGCATAGGGTGCCGTGAATAGTGTGAATAGTCGTGAAACGCTCCCTTGAAAATCCAACAAGTCACAAAACTTCTCCAGGAGCACACCACATTGCTTACACGACCTTTGTTGGAGCAGAAATAAGTCAAATCACCACACCTGGAAGTTGTGTGGTCCACCCTTTAAATAGCACTTGTGAGGATTGAGGGTGGTGGTTGGGGGCTCTCTTGTGCAGCTGAGCTCATGCTGAGGAAGGTGCAGGACAAAGTTTTGACTGGACCTGCGTGGTCCAAATTGACAGATCATGCATCGAGTCACCCTGAAAGGCTATTTGATATCACAATCTTCCTGCTGTGACACCTTCCACGTTATGGCTAGGCTAGTGCACTTACCAGCAAGATGGCTGCATTGGCTGTGCCGTAAGTAGCCAGAAATAGTGCCATTCTCAACAACTCTGGCTTCTTTAGCACTGGCTTTGCAGTGGTGCCAGGAACAATCTTTTCGACCTGTGTTTTTCTTTCTCAGCAGCCACCACAGTAGAATTACAGACGTTTGTGGCACAAAAGACGTCTTTAGCCCATCATGTCTGTGCTCTTTACTGAAGCAATCAAAACTCATTTCCCTGCCCTGCTCTCAACCAGCAATTTTATGTCTTTTTCATCTTCAAATAATTATCACATTTTCCCTAAACTGATGCCTGAAGGCATACTTTCCTTAAGGAAATGTAATAATTCTATCAAAATCCATCAGAAGAACCTCTATTAAGCTACCTCTTAATGTTCTTTGCTTGGTAGAAATATCTCCCCACAAAACATTTCCCATGCTGTGCATGCTGCATTCCACATTAGGAGAGGCTTATGAATTTGGTGTGCCACTCAGCATTAGGATGTCACCTATTTGAAAACACCCGCACAATAATGCTGCAAACATTTGATAGGAATGAGACTTGGACTATCACTCGTTTGTCTCTTTGATGATGATTGGCATTAAGGTTCTCTCTTCCTGTGCGAAGGGGGGTTCAGCAATGATACCTCTTAAAACTGAATCGTTAGCATGCCACTCGAGTAGTTTTACATAAGTTGTTTTATTAAGGATTGAGATGAATTATAGGACTGGGTAATCATTATTAACCATTAAACATGTATTTTTAGGACATAGCAGTAATAAGTAATCAAATGGGATTTAGGATAGCTACCTTGACCAAAAGGACATTACTTCTGACATCCTGGGCGCGATTCTCTGCTCCCGCGCCATTTCAGAGAATTGCCTGGGGCGCCATTTTTACCTGCGACGTCGGACCGACGCCCTCCCACGATTCACCCCAGCGGCGAGAATGGCCCCTGTTCGGCAGAACAGGTCTTGACCGATATCCAGTCCGTTCTCCGTGTACACATAACAAGCTTGATTAAATAAGCCATCTTTGTCCAGGTTGTCGTGTTTGTTCCTCTCTGTACTGAGCTGAGCCACAGGGAATAACCCCATGTGGAAGCTGACTCAATACACAGGTCTTGAAACCACTCCTACACCGTCGATATCTTGAGTTCACAGTGGAAAATATTTGTGTTCTTTTTTGTTAATTGAGAAAAGAAAAAAAATGATCTAAAGCTCTCAAAACAGGTTATTTGTTATTATTATGTAGTGTTATCCGGAAGTATACTAGCCACAGGAATTCAGAGCAGGAATCAAACCTGATGATAAAAACAATAAGGTCTTCTGAGAACTTATCAACTGCAGTCAGATCCCAAGAGGTCTTATCATCCACTTACAAAAATTGACTAATGTGAGCTTCGAATACAGCATAAATCAGTTCAGTACACCCAGAGCAACAGAGGGGCTCACTTTCCTATCATCTGTTTGTTCTGATAGCCTCAACTCACAAACAATTCTTAATACAGATATATTATAGTGACAGCAACGGTAGCACTTTAAATACAGAAGGATTATACAATATTCATTGCGTTATTTCAAATTGTACATTCTAATGACAACTGTTATCCTCAGATTCTGCATAATGACCAAAGTTATTCTAGCTGCATTTTGTTCTGTAAATGTTACCTCATGTGGAATGCATTACGACAGAGTGAACAATAAAAGATGAGCAAACTTCAGTTAAATTAACGTGTACAATATATACTTTGTCAAATACATGCCATAGAAAATAACATTACTGTGCCACAAATAATTATATTGTATTTATATAGTTGGCTTAGCTATAGTTTTCGGTCACCATTAAAGGTCACTTTACAATTTTCACAACACAGCAGATAGGACAGATAGGATTGTATGAATATCGTTTAAATATAAAGCACGTGGTAAAATTTCAAAATCAGCCTGCTGCAGTGCAAATTGTTCCTCAGCACTTAATTTGGAGTCAATTGTTAGCTGCTCCATGACCTAGGCCAGCCTGCAAATGTCCTATATGGTGGCACAATAGTTAGCACTTCTGTTTTATAGCGGGAGGGACCCGGGTTCAATTTCTGGAGTGCAAACTCCAGATTGTGGAGTTTGCACTCTCTGACTGCTTGGGTTTCCTCCGGGTGCTCCGGTTTCCTCCCACAGTCCAAAGATGTGCAGGTCAGGTGGATTGGCCATGCTAAATTGCCCCTTAGTGTCCAAGAGGTTAGATGGGATTATGGGGATAGGGTCTGGGCTTGGGCCTAGGAAATGTGCTCCTTCCAAGGGTTGGTGCAGATTTGATGGGCCGTATGGCCTCATCCTGCACTGTGGAGATTTTATATTGCATTATAACATTTAGGAGGTTAATACAAAATAAACTGAGATTCATCTTCTTTGCGATCACTCGCTAATGAGTATAAATGTTCACATAAGAAACCCCGTATTGCTGTTCATGGGTTCTGTGGGTCCTTGCATGGTTGATGAGCCCGTTCCAAGAGCCGCATCTTCGACTGCACACCTGGCAGATGTTTCCAGAATGTGGGATCAGTCCTTGGAGTCTAGATTTATTGTATTCCTTTCTCTGACTCCTTTTCCAGGCTTCCTCTTGCCGTCAAGTTTCCTCATCAAATTGTGGCCCATCAATCAGGAGGTTCCTCCAAGCAGGTCTCTTCTGAGGAAGGGTCACCGAGGAGTTAACGTCTATGCATTTCTTGAGATAAGCCTTCAAGGTGTCTTTGGAATATTTCCTTTGTTCTCCTTTTGTTTGGGAGCTTTCTTGAGCTGGGCAAAGAATATTTGTCAGTCGGGACTCTGACATCCTGAGCACATGGTTGGCCTCGTTCCAGTGGAATTAGTTTCAGATGATCATGGCCTCGATGTTGGTTTGCATGGCTCCTTCAAGGATGCTGATGTCAGTAAGCCTGTCCTCCCAGCTGATGCAGATAATCCGTCGCAGACAGCCTTAATTGTACCTCTCCAGGGCTTTGAGGTGGCATCTGTACATTGTCCAAGTTTCTGAGCTATATGGTATTAATCAATCACAATGCTACGCCATTTTGTATGATCATATTATTTACTCTATATTTCTCCTGGCATACAAGCAGTTAAGAAGGTCGTGCAATGCTGATTTGAGGCAACAGAAGAGGTTCTACGCGACAGCTTGGGAGTCAGTGGACTGGTCCATATTCATGACCTCAGGGGCCAACCTAAACGAGTATGCCACCACCCTCACAAACTTCATCAGCAAGTGCGTAGAAGATTGCGTGCCAAAGAAGGTAGTACGTACATTCCTCAAACGGAAACTATGGTTTAACCTGGAGATTCACTCACTACTGAAGGCCAGGTCTGAGGCACTCAAGACAGATGACCCTGACCTATACAAGAAAACTAGGTACGACCTCTACAAAGCCATCAGGGATGCCAAGAGACAATACCAAAGTAAGCTCGAGTCGCAGACTAACGTCATGGACTCTTGTCAGTTGTGGTAAGGCTTAAACAACATAACGTTACAAAGCAAAGCCGAGTAGAATCTCCAGCACAGTGCACCCTTCCCTGAAGAACTCAATGCATTCTATGCTCGTTTCGAGCAGGAAAACTTCAAACCGTTGTCAACTGCCCCAGCAGCCTCGGACACACACAAACCCATCATCACAGCTTCCAAAGTCAGATTGGCCTTCTTGAAAGTGAACCCTTGGAAAGCAACTGGTCCTGATGGAGTGCCTAGTCATGCACTCAGATCCTATGTAGACCAACTGGCAGATGTGTTCGTGGACATCTTCAACCTCTCCCTATTCCATTCGAAGGTTCCCACTTGCTTCAAGAAGACCACCATCATACCGGTGCCAAAGACAACCCAGTCAACTTGCCTCAACGACTACTGTCCGGTGGCTTTGAAATGCTCTGAGAGGTTGGTCATGAGACACATCAACTCCATACTCCCAGAATTGCTTGATCCACTGCAATTTGCATACTGCCACAACAGGTCCACAGCAGATGTCCCTGACCCTACACTCATCCCTGGAGCATCTCGACAACAAGGACTCTGACGTCAGACTCCTATTCATTGACTGCAACTTTGCCTTCAACACCATAACTCCAGCCAAGCTAATATCAAAACTCCAAAGCCTAAAACTTGGCTCCTCCCTCTGCAACTGGATCCTCTACTTTTTTACCCATAGACCACAATCAGTAAGGATAAGTAAATCCACGGTAGTCCTCAATACCGGGGCCCTGCAGGGCATCATACTTAGCTCCCTACTATACTCTCTGTACAGACATGACTGTGTGGCAAAATTTGGCTCCAACTTCATCAACAAGTTTGCTGATGACACGACCATAGCGTATCGGATCTCGAACAACGATGAGTCAGAGTGCAGGAGGAAGATAGCGAATCTAGTGTTGCGGTGTAATGACAATAATCTCTCCCTCAACATCAGCAAAACTAAGAAACTGGTAATCGACTTCAGGAAGCGAAGTTTCGTACACACCCCGACTGTATCAATGGTACCGACGTGGAAATGGTTGACAGCTTCAAATTCCTAGCTTCACATCACCAACAATCTGTGCTGGTCCACCCACGCCAATGCTATGACTAAGAAAGAACAACAGCGCCTATACTCCATCAGGAAACTAAGGAAATGTGGCATGTCCACATTGACTCTTACCAATTTTTTTTTTGGTGTCATTTAGAGTACCCAATTTTTTTTTCCAATTAAGGGGCAATTTTAGCATGGCCAATCCACCTACCCTGCACATCTGTGGTTTGTGGGGGCGAAACTCACCCAAACACGGGAGAATGTGCAAACTCCACACGAACAGTGACCCAAAGCCGGGATCAAACCAGGGATCTCAGCGCCGTGAGACAGCAGTGCTAACCACTGCGCCACCATGCTGCCCCTACTCTTACCAATTTTTCCAGCTGCACCATACAAAGCATCATACCTGGCTCCATCACAGTCTGGTATGGCAACTGCTCGGCCCAAGAGTGTAAGAAACTACAGAGAGTCGTGAACACAGCCCAGTCCAGCACACAAAAGTGCCTCCCATCTACTGACTCTGTCTACACTTCCTGTTGCCTTGGGAAAGTGGGCAGCATAATCCCACCGGGGTAATTCTCTCTCCAACTTCTTCCATCGGGCAGGAGATACAAAAGTCTGAGAACATGCACTTACAGGTTCAAAAACAGCTTCTTCCCCGCTGTTATCAGAATGACCCTCTTATGGACTGAACTGATCTCTCAACAGATCTTCGCTACTGAGTAGTACTACACTCTGTATGCCTCACCCGATGTCTATGTATTTACATTGTGTAGTTATTGTATGTCCTATGTTTTTTCATGTATGGAACGATCTGTCTAGACTGTTCGCAGAACAATACTTTTCACTGGATGTTGTACTTCTGCCCTCACTCGGGAGGAGACCCGGCCTCACATGGCTGCTGGTCAATATGATCGCTGATTGGCCATTGCTGATGTTCAAACTTTAGTGTTATTAAATTGTTAGCTTCCAACTGACAAATATCTTCCAACTATATTAACTTGTAATATTTCTCTCACTGTTGACATTTTGTGACTTCAATGGATGCTTTCTATTTCAAATCAGTTAAAATAATAATAATAATAATAATCACGTATTGTCACAAGTAGGCTTCAATGAAGTTACTGTGAAAAGCCCAAGTCGCCACATTCCGGCACCTGCTCGGGAGGCTGGAACGGGAATTGAACCCGTGCTGCTGATCTTGTTCTGCATCACAAACCAGCTGTCTTCGCTAAACCAGCCCCTTGTAAAATATATTTTACAAACATGTTTGAGCCCTCAATGCACCTATTTTTTTGCAAATATTTTCAATTATTGATTCTGTCTTCAATCCATTAAGTCCAGATTAAAATCCACACAGTAGATTTATTGGGCTAGATTCTCCGTTCCTCCAGCCACGCGTTTCTTAGCAGCTCGCTGTTCACCGGATTCTCTGTTCCCGCCGCTTGTCAACGGGATTTCCCATTGTAGCCACCCCATGCTGCTGGGAAGCCCGCTGGCGGGGGTCCACTTCCAGGGGGAACAGAGAATCCCCATCGCGGAGAATTCCGACGATTATGTCTGATATTTTCTTCACCAAAAGCTTAAACAATTTACGCTGTATCAGGTCGCCATAGTGCCAGGTGGCCATAGGCTGCTTTCCCCTTTGAGGTGGGGGAGCTGACTGGTGGTGATTTAACCTGAGGATCACCACACCTCAAGGCAAAGGGCAAGGCTGAGAAGGCAGGACCTCCATGAATAAACTCAGCTGGTATGGGAATTGTACCCACATTGCTGGTCCTGCTCTGCTTCACAAACCAGCTGTCTAGCCAAGTGAGCTAAATTGGCTCCCCAGCCAGTATATTCTCTATATTCCCTGTATATTTTCTGTGTGAAACGTGTCCTGAACATAATTAATTAGCAAATTGACAAAACACTGTTGCACTGTACTACATTGTCCTGTGATGCTGATATTCAAGTAAGTCAAATGTAATTATCTAGGCAATGCTGTCTTTAACCTTAGTCGATAAAAAAGAACAAAGTAAATATAAGTAGATGTTCAGTGTGATGCTTTTCGCTGAGAGACATTGCAAATAGTGGAATGGCTCCCTTCAATTATACCTTGTTCTCCTTATTTTACTAATATATAACAAATCAAATCACTTTGTCCTCCAGAAACAAAAAGAGTCAGAAAGCTTCAATGCTTTTGTTGAATTGCATTTACCTTCAGCAGACAGGCTACAACAGGCGGCAGCTCTCGTGTAAGAAACATTCTTTTATTTTTCCATTGAAAAAATACGAACAATTTAGAAAAATATCGAAAATGAACAATACCTGGAATTGAAGACCATGTAGCTATTATTCTCAATATCATACACAGCATTGAGTAACAATTTAATTTGAGGCAAAAAAAAATTCCTGTACCACTTGTCCCTCATGGTGCAGAAGTCATTTATTCAACACTTTGTCATACTGACCCTTTCTGTCAGGTAATTTGTACTCAAGCCGTGAACCTTGGCAAGAGGAAAGAAGATACAAATCTGAATGATAAAACTCAGCAAAAGCAGTGGAAGCTACTTGTAAGCCAGCCAACTGTTTGTTTAAAATTATTCAATGGGTCATATATTTTGCACAAATTGACAGTAACTGGAAATGTGCTTTAAGCCTGTGACAGTCTTGAGGTTCTCATGGTTACTCAATGCAGTGCACCAGGTTGACCTTCCATAAGACTGCAATCATGAACTTGCCTTAAATTCTTAGCCATCACTTTGTTACATCATTGCAATTTCTTAGTGCTCAATATTATAACAATATATCATCATCCCCTGTGTCTAGCCTTTTGATCTCACTTCAGTGACACTGACTTAGAATAAATCATTGCTTCACACAACCTTTCCTTTACATACCTTTTTCTCCCTGTTATCTGTTTTCTGTACTTTGTATGCCCAACCAATCAGACCACATGGAGAAGAAGCAGCTTGAAACTTATTTCCTGAAATTTTACAAATATAGTAAATTGACACATAATAAGGTTAAATGATTCTGGAATACAATTTTAAGAAAATATTTAATCAAGGCATGTATTAAATTTTAGACATGACCTCAACGGAATTTTCATTAACAAACTTCAGAAACAGAAATAAAATTAAGTCAGTCTGCTGTAAACAAAGAAAATAAATCAATCATTGCAAAACATATTCTCATGCTCATAAATCATTTTGTTTCTTTGTGTGCTATCTGTTCTATGCAGATATGCTTAAATGGTGCAATCTTAGCTTCCTATAGCAAAGATGCTTAATTTGTAATATGAAAAGCAACATTTAATTATCAAAGTCTTCAATATGGTAAGAGAATCCTGAAGCTGCAATGCAAAGAATAAAAATTCAGTATAAATCCCAGGTCTGTAATGAAGTGCTCCGTCCTGCTAAGCCTGCAGCAGGAGCATAAAGCTTTGACACAAATCTTTTCCATACTGCAGGAGCAGCCTGATGTCTGATTTTGTGAAGCTGCAGATATTGATCACTACTTGCTCAATTTTGTCTGACAGCATTGGGTGCCAGATCATTGTGGGACTGGAATGACAGACTGTTACAAGGGGATGGTCAATGAATGCCACTAAATGAAAAACATGTATTATTTCCTCCAGCATTCGTTGTCTCTAACACAGTCCTGATCAAAGCTTCATTTTGTACAAATATAGAATGGTTAAAAGACAGAAGGAGGCTATTTGGCTTGCCATGTCCATGCTGACTTTCTGGAAGAGCAACTCACATTGTCCCACTCATACCCCATAACACTGCGATTTCCTTTTCTCTCCAGATAATTATTCTCTTTTGAAAGCTTTGACTGAACCTACCTCCACCAGACTCTAAGGCAATGTATTCCAGATCCTTCCCAATTGCTGCATGAACTGAGGGTGGTCACACCCAAGGAGCAGGCAGAGAAATGGGTGACCACCAGAAAGGGCAGGCAGTCAGTGCAGGAATCCCCTGTGGTTGTCCCCCTCTCGAACAGGTATACCCCTTTGGATACTGTCGGGGGGGATAGCCTATCAGGGGAAAACAGCAGCAGCCAGAGCAGTGGCACCACGGCTGGCTCTGATGTTCAGAAGGGAGGGTCAAAGCGCAGAAGAGCAATAGTAATAGGGGACTCTATAGTCAGGTATTGGGGAATGAGCCCGGCCAGATAGTAGAAGTTTCAGTAGGGGAGTATTTCGGGAACAGTGACCACAATTCAGTAAGTTTTAAAGTGCTGGTGGACAAGGATAAGAGTGGTCCTAGGATGAATGTGCTAAATTGGGGGAAGGCTAATTATAACAATATTAGGCGGGAACTGAAGAACCTAGATTGGGGGCGGATGTTTGAGGGCAAATCAACATCTGACATGTGGGAGGCTTTCAAGTGTCAGTTGAAAGGAATTCAGGACCGGCATGTTCCTGTCAGGAAGCAGGGTAAATACGGCAATTTTCGGGAACCTTGGATAACGAGAGATATTGTAGGCCTCGTCAAAAAGAAAAAGGAGGCATTTGTCAGGGCTAAAAGGCTGGGAACAGACGAAGCCTGTGTGGAATATAAGGAAAGTAGGAAGGAACTTAAGCAAGGAGTCAGGAGGGCTAGAAGGGGTCATGAAAAGTCATTGGCAAATAGGGTTAAGGAACATCCCAAGGCTTTTTACACGTACATAAAAAGCAAGAGGGTAGCCAGGGAAAGGGTTGGCCCACTGAAGGATAGGCAAGGGAATCTATGTGTGGAGCCAGAGGAAATGGGCGAGGCACTAAATGAATACTTTGCATCAGTATTCACCAAAGAGAAGAAATTGGTAGATGTTGAGTCTGGAGGAGGGTGTGTAGATAGCCTGGGTCACATTGAGATCCAAAAAGATGAGGTGTTGGTGTCTTAAAAAATATTAAGGTAGATAAGTCCCCAGGGCCTGATGGGATCTATCCCAGAATACTGAAGGAGGCTGGAGAGGAAATTGCTGAGGCCTTGACAGAAATCTTTGGATCCTCACTGTCTTCAGGTGATGTCGCGGAGGACTGGAGAATAGCCAATGTTGTTCCTCTGTTTAAGAAGGGTAGCAAGGATAATCTAGGGAACTACAGGCCGGTGAGCCTTACTACAGTGGTCGGGAAATTACTGGAGAGAATTCTTTGAGACAGGATCTACTCCCATTTGGAAGCAAATGGACGTATTAGTGAGAGGCAGCATGGTTTTGTGAAGGGGAGGTCGTGTCTCACTAACTTGATAGAGTTTTTCGAGGAGGTCACTCAGATGATTGATGCAGGTAGGGCAGTGGATGTTGTCTATATGAACTTCAGTAAGGCCTTTGACAAGGTCCCTCATGGTAGACTAGTACAAAAGGTGAAGTCACACGGGATCAGGGGTGAGCTGGCAAGGTGGATACAGAACTGGCTAGGTCATAGAAGGCAGAGAGTAGCAATGGAAGGATGCTTTTCTAATTGGAGGGCTGTGACCAGTGGTGTTCCACAGGGATCAGTGCTGGGACCTTTGCTCTTTGTAGTATATATAAATGATTTGGAGGAAAATGTAACTGGTCTGATTAGTAAGTTTGCAGATGACACAAAGGTTGGTGGAATTGCGGATAGCGATGAGGACTGTCAGAGGATACAGCAGGATTTAGATTGTTTGGAGACTTGGGCGGAGAGATGGCAGATGGAGTTTAATCCGGACAAATGTGAGGTAATGCATTTTGGAAGGTCTAATGCAGGTAGGGAATATACAGTGAATGGTAGAACCCTCAAGAGTATTCAAAGTCAAAGAGATCTAGGAGTACAGGTCCACAGGTCACTGAAAGGGGCAACACAGGTGGAGAAGGTAGTCAAGAAGGCATACGGCATGCTTGCCTTCATTGGCAGGGCATTGAGCATAAGAATTGGCAAGTCACGTTGCAGCTGTATAGAACCTTAGTTAGGCCACACTTGGAGTATAGTGTTCAATTCTGGTCGCCACACTACCAGAAGGATGTGGAGGCTTTAGAGAGGGTGCAGAAGAGATTTACCAGAATGTTGTCTGGTATGGAGGGCATTAGCTATGAGGAGCGGTTGAATAAACTCGGTTTGTTCTCACTGGAACGAAGGAGGTTGAGGGGCGCCTGATAGCGGTCTACAAAATTATGAGGGGCATAGAGAGTGGATAGTCAGAGGCTTTTCCCCGGGGTAGAGGGGTCAATTACTAGGGGGCATAGGTTTAAGGTGAGAGGGGCAAGGTTTAGAGTAGATGTACGAGGCAAGTTTTTTACGCAGAGGGTAGTGGGTGCCTGGAACTCGCTACCGGAGGAGGTGGTGGAAGCAGGGACGATAGTGACATTTAAGGGGCATCTTGACAAATACATGAATAGGATGGGAATAGAGGGATACGGACCCAGGAAGTGTAGAAGATTGTAGTTTAGTCGGGCAGCATGGTCGGCACGGGCTTGGAGGGCCGAAGGGCCTGTTCCTGTGCTGTACATTTCTTTGTTCTTTGAAGACAAATTTCATGTCAACTGCAAGTTTTTTTTGCAAATCGCCTTAAATCAGCTTTCTCTGATTTTTGATCCTTCCACCAACAAAAATAATTTCCCCCATCTACTCTGCCTCGATCCCTCGTAATTTTAAACACATTTATCAAATTTCCTTTTAATTTTCTTTTCTCCAAGGAAAACGGTCCCGGCTTCTCCAATCTATCAATGTAATTCAAGTGTCTCATTCCTCAAACCATTCTTGTGACTCGGCTTTTCACCCTCTCTAATGCCTCACGCCGTTCCTAAAGTGTGATTGTTTGAATGATGCAATACTGGCCTGAAACCTCTGGCCGATGGGATTGACTCTTCCCACCGGCAGCGTATCCCCGCTTGCAAGTTTTCCGGCAGCGTCGGGTGGCTTCAATTGGAAATCCCACTACAGACGGCGGTAGTATAGAATCCCGTCACCAGCAAATGACGCGCTGTTGAGAAACAGGTGGCAGGGGAACCAGAGAATCCAGCCCACAGCCTCCAATTGAGTGTTTTCTGCAGGTTTATCATAATTTGCTTGCTGCTGCACTCAACACCACTATTTAGAAAGCCTGAGAGCCTGGATGTTTTATTTATTGTTTTTGCAACATCTCCTGCCACCTTCAATGATTTGCACACTATACCCACATGTCCCTTTGCTTCTGCACCTCCTATAGAAATGTATCCTTTATTTTGCATTGTCTCGTCTCATCCAGCCTACCAAAATGAATCACTTCATACTGCTCTGCATAAGGTTCCATATGCCATTTGTCCACCTGTTCCACCAGCCTGTCTATCTCCTCATTACTATCCTTATAGTTCATAATACTTCCAAATTTGTGTCACCTGCAAATTTTGTAAATTGTGTCCTGTACACCCAAGCCTAGATCATTCATATACATCAAGCATAGCAAGGATCCTCGCACCAATCCCTGGAAAATGCTACTATCTAACTTCTTCCAGTCTAGAAATCAACAGTTCACTACATCTCTCTGTTTCCTGTCATTCAGCGAATTTTGTATCTGTACTACTACTGTCACTTATTCCATGAACTCTAACTTTGCTGATGAGTCCTTTTTAAAGTCCATGTACACCACACCAACCGCATTACCCTAATCAATCCTCTCAGTTACCACTTTGATTAGTAAGTTTGCAGATGACACAAAAATTGATGAGATAGTGAAGAGGAATGTTAGAGGATACAGCAGGATATAAAGTGGTTGGAGTCTTGGGCGGGGAAATGGCAGATGGAGTTTAGTCTGGACAACTGTGAGATATGCACTTTGGAAGGTCCAATGCATGTAGGAATTACACAATAAATGGTAGAACTCTTGCGAGTATTGACAGGCAGAGAGACCTGGGTGTGCATGTCCACCAAACACTGAAAGTGGCAACACTTGTGGATAAGGTGGTCAAGAAGGCATACGGCATGCTTGCCTTCATCAGTCAGGGCATTGAATATAAAAATTTGCAAGTCATGTTGCAATTGTACAGGACCTTAGTTCGGCCTCATTTGGAATATTGTGTACAATTCTGGTCACCACACTACCAGAAGGGTGTGGATGCTTTTTACACAAAGAGTGGTAAATATATGGAATGCGCTGCCGGGGAGGTGGTGGGAGCATGTACGATAGGGGCATTTAAGGGACATCTGGACAAATATATGAATAGGGTGGGAATGGAAGGATACGGACTCCGTAATTGCAGACGGTTTTAGTTTGGGCAGATACCATGGTCGGCGCAGGCTTGGAGGGCCGAAGGGCCTGTTCCTGTGATGTATTGTTCTTTGTTCTTTGTTCAAAAAGCTCATGGGGGTTACTACTGACCAGAAACTTAACTGAACTAGCCGTCCTAATATTGCAGCTACAAGAGCAGGCTGTGAGTTCTGCAACAATCAACTCACCTCCTGACTTTCCAAAACATGTTCACCACCTACAAGGCACATTCCAGAAGTGTGATGGAATCCTCACTACTTGTCTGGATGAGCACAACTTCAATTGCATTCCAAAAACTCACCAGCATCTGGAACAAAGCAGTCCACTCGATTACCACCCCGCCCAGCACCCTAACCATTCACTCCTTTCACGATTGATGCAGTGTGGATTTTACACAAGATGTAATGCAGCAACTCGCCAAGCCTCCTTCAGCAACACCTTCCAAACCCACAACCTCCGTCACCGGACAAGGGCAGGTGATGTCTGGGAACATCATCATCTGAAAGTTCCCCTTTAAGCCATACACCATGGCTCAGAAACATATTGCCATTCCTTTGCTGTTTCTGGATCAGAATCCTGGAAATCCTTCTCAAGAATCCTTCTCAAGGGAAATTAGGGATGGCAATAAATGCTGGCCTAGCCAGTGATGCCCACATCCCGTGACAAAATAAAGAAAAGCTCACCAAACATTATTGAGCAGCACCTCCTAAAACAATAACCTCTGCCATAAAGAGGGACCAGCAGAGGAGTGGAATGAAACATCATTATTAACAAGTAACAAGTTACAAACCATTCGGTCTTAGAAATATACATGTTGTTTCTTATTTGAGCACAGTAAGAAGCCTTACAACACCAGGTTAAAGTCCAACAGGTTTGTTTCGAATCACGAGCTTTCGGAGCACAGCTCCTTCCTCAGGTGAATGAAGAGGTGGGATCCAGAAACATATATATAGACAAAGTCAAAGATGCAAGACGATACTTTGAATGCGAGTCTTTGCAGGTAATTAAGTCCACAGTCCAAACGGAGCAACTGGAAAGAGTGATAGGTTGCTCCGTTTGGACCTGTAAAGAGTTAATTACCTGCAAAGACTCGCATTCGAAGTATCGTCTTGCATCTTTGACTTTGTCTATATATATATATGTTTCTGGATCCCACCTCTTCATTCACCTGAGGAAGGAGCAGTGGTCTGAAAGCTAGTGATTCGAAACAAACCTGTTGGACTTTAACCTGGTATTGTAAGACTTCTTACTCTGCCCACCCCAGTCCAACACCGGCATCTCCACATCATTTCTTATTTGAAACACAGTTCAAATCCTGGAAGTCTCTAGCTGTCAGCAGGGTGGAAACACTTACATTACACGGGTTGCAGGGATTTAAGAATAAGGCCCATGACCAACTTCAATAGGAGAATTATGGATGGGCCACATTCCTAGAATTTATTTTTTAAAAAAACTTTTGGATAGAACTGTGCGATTTTGTCTTCCAAAGTGAACAGCAACTGGTGGCTTATGCTGTATACTGTTTTTATGGGAATTTAATTCAGATCATCTTAAGAAATTTTTATCTCTGACAGGAGACATTTTGAAAGTAGAAAGAACAGTTTCACTTTTCACAGCCGATAAACCGAGGCCTCAGCAGTCCTCAAACAGTTTAAAAGTTGGTCGTCTCAGACCTCAGAACTGCACAAAGGTATCATACCACCCCTTTGAAGACTGATGGTTATAGATTGGTATGACAGTGCATATGTCAATACTTTCTCAAAACTGGAAAGAGTGATTGACTTTGCATTAATGTCTTGGGATGACTTAGCTAAACCTTCTCAATGTTCTGATTAATAAGTGCTGTATTTACATTGATTTAGAACATCCATCATGCCTCAAACACTCCCAAATGGACACAAACCCATGATCCCAAGGTCTATGTACATGGAATGCAATACTTTTGCTGTCTTCCAACAAATTGTTCACGACACAGAAGGGAAGAATTTGCCTGGCTTCCAGATTGTGAGGGAGTGCCGAAACGCCTACCTCTGTCACTGGAAGGCAACAAGATGTTTGTCTTGACAAATCAGTCGAAGTGTGCATTCAATCACCTTCATCTGTATTTGTGACTTAATGATTACTTGAATTTGTATATTGATGTAGAAGGTATTATGCAACAGTTCTCCAGAGTGCGAGAAGGCCTCTGTAAAGTGTTCATCAGGGCAAATATACATTCAAAACACTGATACGAGTACACATCCCAGGGATCCAACCTGCATCTTAGACAATTATTCATCTTAGCTTGAACAACTTTGTACTATGGCGATAACAGTCCATAAAAATGCACAACAAAGGGTAATATTGAGCCTCAGGTGAAAAAGGTTTGATGGCTATTCAAAACCCATAACCTTGGTGTTGGAATAGATTTGAAAAATCTAGGATATCGGCTCACAAATTAAAAATGTAATTATTTTCCAAACACAGTGCCACATCTGGAAAGAGTTCTCCTAAATGGAGCTCTCAAACTATAATCTGTATCCTTTTTATCTTGGCACTTCTGACAGAACTGAAGGTAGGTAAGAATATTATTGATAGGCGCAACGTGTTGCAGGGGACAACAACATGCTCCAACATCCATGCCAGTGCTGCTACTACTTGAGGTCAGACGTAAACCACCAGCAGCATCCTCCATACTTCCACTCGTACTAACAATACAACCGCTGACTGCAAGTCAATATTAATCTCGGAACTGCCATCTTTTTCTGCCTCACTGCCAGATTTCCATTTCCCAAAATATAATTTTTCAACAAACTGGTCAAGCTGTATTTCAAAGGCATTCACGCTTGTCTACCCTTCAGGATGGCTGCCTTATAATGCGTGCAAACTCTGTTGCATTGTAAAATGTTGTCAGACAACAGATTCATCAGGCGTTTCCAAATGGTAGAGGACACGTTTCTCCATCAGCACCATCTTTCTTACTATTGCTACTGCTGTTACAGTCCTCCTGACTCCTGCTCACCTTAGCTAATGACATTTAAAATTATAATCAAGAATAAAATGCCAAGGCAAAGTCAACCAGACTGACAAATAGGCATGCAGTGCAAAATTCTCCACAAGTCAAGGATGGAGATGCTATATCAGCTAGTAGATGATGACAAAAGAGTCCCATGGGAAAACATGAATGACTATAGATGTCACTGCAGTGAGCTCATTCGTTGACCTCCTGGTACTGATTCTTTGCAAATGCTAGAAAGAGGTTGGTTGCATGGGTTTTTGTACATCACCAATCAATCAATCCAGTGTAAGATATGCTTGTCAGCAACTTGACAGACGTTGGGAGGAATTTTAACTCTCCCCCCTTGATGGCGCAGCAGTTAAAATGGAGCAGCTCTATTCCGAGCACTCTTCTTGTTTTAATTTTAATGCTGCTGGTTTTGGAGACAGACAAGGCACCCAATGGATTCATGTGGGAGCCTCATGAGTTGAAGCTAATTCAGTCCTACGATATCGAAAGGATCCTGGTCGGATTTTAACCGGGGCTAAGCAGAGAACCTGCTGCAGCTTCACACCATGCAAGAGCAGGTTGGCAGCCAGGTGGAAGAAAGAAGAAGCCGTCTGGATAAGTGAGAAACTTTCCTTTTTGTGACAAGGAGAAGCAGTATTACTCCCTTGGACCTCATAAGGAAGGTTGCAGCCTCTCTAACACGCCCAGTGATTGAAGTTCAGTCACTGCAGCCATTTTAATGGCTCTCGTCTGGTTTCTACCGGGTGTGCCGAGTTAAAATTGGCCTCATAGTGTGCATTGAAACATATACATTTAAATATTCTACTTACCCGGGGACGCACGTGGCGCATTGGTTAGCACTGAGATGACGGCACTGAGGACCCGGGTTCAAATCCTGGCCCAGGGTCACTGTCCGTGTGGAGTTTGCACATTCTCCCCGTGTTTGCGTAGGTTTCATCCCCGCAACCAAAAGATGTGCAGGTTAGGTGGATTGGCCACGCTAAATTGCTCCTTAATTGGAAAAAAAATAATTGGGTAAACTAAAATTTTTTTTAAAAGTATTCTACTTACCTGTCGGTATTATAAATTCATGACTTTGATTTCCATATGTTGGCCAGGACTTTCAACGCAACCCAGCGCATGTTTCGCAGTGGTGGAGGCAGCCCGCCATTGGACGGCCGTGGCATCTTCTGGTCCCACCATTGTCAATGGTGATTCCTATTTAATGCAGACCTTGCCACCAGCAAACCCATGGCCAAACCCAGATACGGTTCTGGCCATTGTTCATGAAAAGGACAAAGATTTATCCAATAGCTTCATTGGTTAAAGCAGTAAGTAGATTATATCAGTCGTCAATGTAAAGGTTTGATCACTGAACAACATTGGGTCAACTGATATCCGCAAGGGAATTGTGGTGACACCATGCTTAGCCAAAGGTTAGATCTCGGTCAGGATTTCCAATGCTGTAGAATCATTTAGCATGGAAGGAAACCATATGCCCCATTGTACCTCTGCTTGATATTTGAAGAAGCCTTCCAATTAGTCGCTGGAGGGAGGGGGGGGGGGCGAGATTTTCTGCCTCTGTTTTCGGGGCGGGGGGCGGGG
This sequence comes from Scyliorhinus torazame, assembly GCF_047496885.1. Classification (NCBI taxonomy): domain Eukaryota; kingdom Metazoa; phylum Chordata; class Chondrichthyes; order Carcharhiniformes; family Scyliorhinidae; genus Scyliorhinus; species Scyliorhinus torazame. The sequence continues at coordinate 76,963,260 of NC_092708.1, forward strand.
GGCAGGAATGGTGGGGGAATTCCTTCCATGATGTGCACCTGGCGAGCAGAACCTGCCGAAGGCACACTAGTGCGGCAGCCCCCTGAAGGAGAGGGTTATGCCCGGGCAATACCCTGACACTGACCCCGGCTCTGAAAGGGGAAAGTGCCTGGTCAGTGCTGAGGGAGGGAGTTCCATGTCCATGGGGAAAGGGGGTTCCATGGGGTATTTGTGTTATGATTTTTAAATTGGGGCACCCTTCCTGGTCATTCAAAAACCTAAGTTTCTGGTGGGCCGCGCTCAATCAGAGCCCACCCTGCTAGCATGATGTCATGGAACTCGTGCCTTCTATTTTTTTTTTCAAAGTGTTTAAGAACACAGTGGGAATACCTGGCAAAGCAGCCAGAGGGCTGCCCTTCCGCTTTTCCCGCCCCAGACAACGCTTTGAAAGAAAATCAGAACATTCCGCCCACCAGCTCTAACACAATAGCCGATTCCCTTTAGAAATGTATTATTGAATTTGCTTCTAGCAGCCTTTTAGGCAGTGCATTCTACTTTGTTGCAATTTGAACGTGTGCAAAAATAGTGACCAGTTCAAACAGCTGTAGCAGTCCAGTAATGGGCGGAGTTCTCCCATTTTGGTGGGCGGCTCTGACAGTGCCTGTTCCACTGATCAGAAAAACAAAATCCTGTGCCAGATTCTGCGCTTGGTACCGCATTAATTATGCACAGGCGAGTTCCCCTTCAACTCCCCTGGTGGGCCGGCAGCTGATTTATCCGCTTGCCATCAGCTGACGGGTTTGTCATTTTCATTGCCATGTTTGAATACCAGCTCAGCACACTCAAATCACTCTCTTCACCAAACCATGCAGGAGGTTAGCAGCTCAGAGGTAAAAGGCTAGCAGCCTGATGAATAAGTCCGTCCTTGATTCAACCGCACCCCCCCCCCCCCCACCTACCCATGCCCCACTTGGACTTCTACCCACCACCTCTGGGGTCTTCAGCTATCCCCTTCCAGTAAACAATGTGGGATCCCTTTGATTCCCTTGTTGTTGAGCTTTTCATGCAGGCTTGTGCGGTCCACTTCTCTACCCTCGGTCTTCCTTCTGTGTTCAACTTCATCCACCTCCTTGCTCATCTACCTGCCATACCCTACCCTCTTCTTGCACAGCGTACCTTCCACATTGCCCCCATGGCTTTGTGAGGCCGCTCCTCCACACCTACTCCTCACCTCACACTCCACCCTGAGTCCCATAGCACAGTGGTGTTTAGATAGACAGTGGTGTGTGGCATCAGGAGGGGAAGGAGACCCCTGTACTCCCCAACCCCAGGCATAATACTGAACTGAGAGCAGCACGCCGATGTCCATGAAGACCAGCTCGTCATGAAGTGGGCGGGCAGGAACTGGTCTACCTCAGCAGAGGGCTGAACAGTGCACCAGGAGCAATGCAGCACAATGGCAGAAAGGCTTCTTTCAACTGCCCTCAACGTGTCTGTCGAACTGAGGACCGCCTTGTGCTTGCCACACTACATATGATAAGGCTTGCCACTGGTGTTGACATCACTAATAATAATAATAATAATCGCTTATTGTCACCCAACCTTATGGAAGAATAATCATCACATGGCCTAGGTACTGAGCAGCTCTTATGGAAATATACCCCAGACAAGACTCAATATCTACAGCAGGCTCAGGAAGCGACTACGGTTTTCTTTGTAAAGCCGGTGAAGTTGATGTGGTCTATGTGGATTTTAGCAGGGCTTTTGACAAGGTTCCACATGGCAGGCTGTTTAGAAAAATAAAAGCCCACACGCGACCAAGGAGAATGTAGAAAGCTGGATTCAAAATTGGCTGAGTGGCAGGAACCAAAGATCATTGTGGATGGTTGATTTTTCGACAAGCTCAGTACTCCGTCCGCTGCTTTTTGTGGTATACATTAACTATTTGGACAAAAATGTCGGGGTTTGCATACAACCTAAAAATTAGCCGCATGGTTGATAGGGAGGAGGATAGTTGTAGATGCAGGAAAATATCGATTGACTGGTCAGATGCGTGGAATAGCGGCATAGAATAGAATTTACAGTGCAGAAGGAGGCCATTTGGCCCATCGAGTCAGCACCGGCTCTTGGAAAGAGCACCCCACCCAAGCCCATACCCCCATAACCCAGTAACCCCACCCAACACTAAGGGCAATTTAGCATGGCCAATCCACCTAACCCGCACATCTTTGGACTGTGGGAGGAAACCGGAGTACCCGGAGGAAACCCACGCAAACACGGGGAGGACGTGCAGACACCGCACAGACAGCGACCCAAGCCGGGAATCGAACCTGGGACCCTGGAGCTGTGAAGCAATTGTGCTAACCACTATGCTACCGTGCTGCCCTTGGAAATGCAAATGGAAATTAACATACAGAAATGTGAGGTAATACATTTGGGGAGGCCAAACAAGGCAAGAGAATGCACAGTAAATGGAGAATCTTGAAAGATGTAGAGGAAGTGAGGGCCCTTGGAATGAATGTCTACACATCCCCGAATGTAGCACGACAGGTTAATAAGATGGTAAAGACGGCATTTGGAATCCATTCATTTATCAGCCCAGGCATAGGATATAAGGCAGAGAGGTTATGCTGGAAATGTATAAAACATTAGTTAAGCCACAACTTGAGTACTGTGTGGAGTTTTGGTCACCTCATTACAGAAAGGATGTAATTGCACGAGAGAGGGTACAGAAGATAATTAGGAGGGTTTTACCAGGACTAGAACATTTCAGATGAGGAAATCTTTTCAACCAAAGGATGGCAGGGGTCTGGAACTATCTGAAAGGGTAGTGGCGGCAGATACCTTCAACTCATTTAAAAGGTGTCTGGATTCGCAGCTCAAGTTCTGTAAGTTGCAGGGCTATGGACCAGGCACTGGAAAGTCGGATTGGGCTGGGTGGTTTGTTTTCTTGCTCGAAACCCCGACTCCCTTCTGGCTGAAAATAAATTCCTCAAAAGCCCCCCCTTTTTTTTCCTAATCACTTTAAATCTATGTTCACCTAGTCACTGACCTCTCTGCTGAAGGAAATAAGCCATTGTCAACCATTCTATTCAGGCCCCGCACAATTTTGTACATCACAATCAAACTGTCCCTCAACCTCCTCTATTCCAAGGCGAACAACTTTGGCCTATCCAATCTTTCCTCAGCTGCATTTACCCACTTTAACCACCTTACCAACCTCTCCTGCTACCTTCAGGAATCATTTCAAATTCCTTCATTTCCTCTACACCTCTCAGTATCCTCCCATTTATTGTGCATTCTCTTGCCTTGTTTGGTCTCCCCAAATGCATCACCTCGCATTTAGAGTCACAGAGTCACAGAGTCATAGATGTTTACAGCATGGAAACAGGCCCTTTGGCCTAACTTGTCAATGCCGCCCAGTTTCTATCACTAAGCTAGTCCCACATATCCATTGGCCCATATCACTCTATACCCACCCTGCCCATGTAACTGTCTAACTGTTTTTTAAAGGAAAATATTGTACCCGCCTCTACCACTGCCTCTGGCACCTTAAACCTATGCCCTCTAGTTCAAGACTCCTCTACTTTTGGGAAAAGATGTTGACTATCTATCTTATCTATGCCCCTCATCATTTTATAAACCTCTATAAGTTCACCCCTAAGCCTTCTACGCTCCAGGGAAAAAAGTCCCAGCCTATCCAACCTCTCCTCTCAGACCATTAAAATCCTGGTAGCATCCTCATACATCTGTTCTGCACACTTTCTAGTTTAACAATATCCTTCCTATAATAGGTTGACCAGAACTGAACACAGTATTCCATACGTGGTCTGACTAATGTCTTGAAAAACTTCAACAAGACATTCCAACTCCTGTCTTCAATATTCTGACCAATAAATCACAGCATGCTGAATGCCTTCTTCACCACCCTGTCCACCTGCGACTCCACCTTCAAGGAGCTATGAACCTGTACCCCTAGATCTTTTTGTTCTGTAATTCTCCCCAACTCCCTACCATTAATTGAGTAGGTCCTGCACTGATTTGATCTACTAAAATGCATCACCTCACATTTATCCAAATTAAACTCCATCTGCCATTCATCGGCACACTGGCCCAATTGATCAAGATCCTGTTGCAATCTTATAGAACCTTCTTCACTATCCACCATGCCACCAATCTTGCTGTCATCTGAAAACTTACTAACCATGCCTCCTACGTTCTCATCCAAATCATTAATATATATAACAGTGGACCCTGAGGCACACCGCTGGATACAGGCCTCCAGTTTGAAAAATAACGCTCTGCAACCACCCTTTGGCTTCAGTCGCCGAGCCAATTTTGTATCCAATTGGCTACCTCACCCTGGATTCAGTGAGATAGAACCTTTTGCAACAACCTACCATGCGGTACCTTGTCAAAGGCCTTGTTAAAGTCCATGTAGACAACGTCGACTGCACTGCCCTCATCCACCTTCTTGGATACTCCTTCAAAAAACATGACTTTCCTTTTACAAAGCCCTGCTGACTTTCCCTAATCAGCCCTTCCTTGCCTGTCTAAATGCCTGTAGATCCTGTCCCTCAGAATACCTTCGAACAATTTACCCACTACAGAAGTAAGGCTAACCGGTCTGTAGTTCCCAGGCTTACGCCTCCAGCCCTTCAGGGCGACCTGATAGAGGTCTACAAAATTATGAGGGGCATAGACAGAGTGGATAGTCAGAGACTTTTTCCCAGGGTCGAGGGGTCAATTACTAGAGGGCTTAGGTTTAAGGTGCGAGGTGCAAGGTTTAGAGGAGATGTACGAGGCAAGTTTTTTACACAGAGGGTAGTGGGTGTCTGGAACTCGCTACCAGAGGAGGTGGTGGAAGCAGGGACGATAGTGACATTTAAGGGGCATCTTGACAAATACATGAATAGGATGGGAATAGAGGGATACGGTCCCCGGAAGTGTAGAAGATTTTAATTTAGACGGGCAGCATGGTCGGCGCAGGCTTGGAGGGCCGAAGGACCTGCTCCTGTGCGGTACTTTTCTTTGTTCTTTGTTCTTAAACAAGGGCATAATATTTGCTACCCTCCAATCTTCAGGCACCTCTCCTGTCGCTGTCGATGATTCAAATATCTCAGCTAGGGGGTCGGCAATTTCCTCCCTAGCCTCTCACAACATCCTGGGATACATTTCATCAGGTCCTGGGGATTTCTCTATCTTGATGCGCTTTAATACCTCCAGCACCTTCTTCTCTGTAATATGTACAGTCCTCAAGACATCACTTTTTATTTCCCCAATTTCCCAAACATTCGTGCCTTTCTCAACAGTAAATACTAACGAGAAATATTAATTTAGGACCTCTCCCATCCCTTGTGGATCTGCAAACAGATGACTTTATTTATCCTCATGAGGCCCTACCCTCTCCCTTGTCATCCTTTTTACCCTTTATGTATCTGTAAAAGCTCTTTGGATTTTCTTTTGCCTTATCTACCAAGACAATCTCATGTCCCCTTTTTGCCCTCCTGATTTCTCTCTTAACTACTCTGACAAAAGAACATAAGAACTAGGAGCAGGAGTAGGCCATCTGGCCCCTCGAGTCTGCTCCACCATTCAATGAGATCATGACTGATCTTTTGTGGACTCAGCTCCACTTTCCGGCCCAGACAGAATAACCCGAAATCCCTTTATTCTTCAAAAAACTATCTATCTTTATCTTAAAAACATTTAATGAAGGAGCCTCTACTGCTTCACTGGGCAAGGAATTCCATAGATTCACAACCCTTTGGGTGAAGAAGTTCCTCCTAAACTCAGTCCTAAATCTACTTCCCCTTATTTTGAGGCCAGTACGTCCTTTCTCAAGTAAGGAGACCAAAACTGAACACAATACTCCAGGTGTGGCCTCACTAACACCTTATACAATTGCAGCAGAACCTCCCTAGTCTTAAACTCCATCCCTCTAACAATGAAGGACAAAATTCCATTTGCCTTCTTAATCACCTGTTGCACCTGTAAACCAACTTTTTGCGACTCATGCACTAACACACCCAGGTCTCTCTGCACAGCAGCATTTTTAAATATTTTATCATTTAAATAATAATCCCTTTTGCTGTTATTCCTACCAAAATGGATAACCTCACATTTGTCAACATTGTATTCCATCTGCCAGACCCTAGCCCATTCACTTAGCCTATCCAAATCCCTCTGCAGACTTCCAGTATCCTCTGCACTTTTTGCTTTACCACTTATCTTAGTGTCGTCTGCAAACTTGGACACATTGCCCTTGGTCCCCAACTCCAAATCATCTATGTAAATTGTGAACAGTTGTGGGCCCAACACTGATCCCTGAGGGACACCACTAGCTACTGATTGCCAACCAGAGGAAACCCTTAATCCCCACTCTTTGCTTTCTATTAATTAACCAATCCTCTATCCATGCTACTACTTTCCCCTTAATGCCATGCATCTTTATCGTATGCAACGACCTTTTGTGTGGCACCTTGTCAAAGGCTTTCTGGAAATCCAGATATACCACATCCATTGGCTCCCCGTTATCTACCGCACTGTTAATGTCCTCAAAAAATTCCACTAAATTAGTTCGGCACGACCTGCCCTTTCTGAACCCATGCTGCGTCTGCCCAATGGGACAATTTCCATCCAGATGCGTTGCTATTTCTTCCTTGATGATAGATTCCAGCATCTTCCCTACTACCAAAGTTAAGCTCACTGGCCTATAATTACCCGCTTTCTGCCTACCTCCTTTTTTAAACAGTGGTGTCACGTTTGCGAATTTCCAATCCGCCGGGACCACCCCAGAGTCTAGTGAATTTTGGTAAATTATCACTGGTGCATTTGCAATTTCCCTAGCCATCTCTTTTAGCACTCTGGGATGCATTCCATCAGGTCCAGGAGACTTGTCTACCTTTAGCCCCATTAGCTTGCCCATCACTACCTCCTTGGTGATAACAATCCTCTCAAGGTCCTCACCTGTCATAGCCTCATTTCCATCAGTCACTGGCATGTTATTTGTGTCTTCCACTGTGAAGACCGACCCAAAAAATCTGTTCAGTTCCTCAGCCATTTCCTCATCTCCCATTATTAAATCTCCCTTCTCATCCTCTAAAGGACCAATATTTACCTTGGCCATTCTTTTTTGTTTTATGTATTTGTAGAAACTTTTACTATCTGTTTTTATATTCTGAGCAAGTTTACTCTCATTATCAACCTTACTCTTCTTTATAGCTTTTTTAGTAGCTTTCTGTTGCCCCCTAAAGATTTCCCAGTTCTCTAGTCTCCCACTGATCTTTGCTACTTTGTATGTTTTTTCCTTCAATTTGATACTCTCCCTTATTTCCTTAGATATCCACGGTCGATTTTCCCTCTTTTTACCGTCCTTCCTTTTTGTTGGTATAAACCTTTGCTGAGCACTGTGAAAAATCACTTGGAAGGTTCTCCACTGTTCCTCAACTGTTTCACTATAAAGTCTTTGCTCCCAGTCTACCTTAGCTAGTTCTTCTCTCATCCCATTGTAATCTCCTTTGTTTAAGCACAAAACACTAGTGCTTGATTTTACCGTCTCACCCTCCATCTGTATTTTAAATTTCATCATATTGTGATCGTTCCTTCTGAGAGGATCTCTAACTATGAGATCCTGAATCAATCCTGTCTCATTACACAGGACCAGATCTAGGACCGCTTGTTCCCTCGTAGGTTCCAGTACATACTGTTCTAGGAAACTATTGCGGATACATTCTATAAACTCCTCCTCAAGGCTGCCTTGACCGACCTGGTTAAACCAATCAACATGTAGATTAAAATCCCCCATGATAACTGCTGTACCATTTCTACATGCATCTGTTATTTCTTTGTTTATTGCCTGCCCCACCATAATGTTACCAATTGGTGGCCTATAGATTACTCCTATCAGTGACTTTTTCGCCTTACTATTCCTGATTTCCACCCAAATGGATTCAACCTTATCCTCCATAGCACCGATGTCATCCCTTACTGTTGCTCGGATGTCATCCTTAAATAACAGAGCTACACCACCTCCCTTACCATCCACTCTGTCCTTCCGAAAAGTTTGATACCCTCGGATATTTAACTCCCAGTCGTGACTATCCTTTAACTATATTTCAGTAATGGCCACTAAATCATAGTCATTCACGATGATTTGCGCCATCAACTCATTTACCTTATTCCGAATACTACGAGCATTCAGGTAAAGTACACTTATGTTGGCTTTTTTACCTCTGTTCTGAATCTTAACACCTCGATCAGTAACCTCTCCTAAGTTATATTTCCTCTTAACCATTCTCCTAATTTGTCTTGTCGTTGAACCCATATCTTCATGTAACAACCTGCCGCGTCGCTTACCATGAATGTTTTCACTTCCCGTTTTATTTCTTTTAGTATTCCTTGTCCTATTCACTGAGCTCCCCTCAGTCAATGTACCTTGTACTGTCGCCCTTTTTAATTTTTGACTATGGCTTCTCTGCCTTACACTTTCCCCCTTACTGCCTTTTATTTCTGTCCCTGTTTTACTACCTTCCAACTTCCTGCATCGGTTCCCATCCCCCTGCCACATTAGTTTAAACTCTCCCCAACAGCTCTAGCAAACACCCCCCCTAGGACATCGGTTCCAGTCCTGCCCAGGTGCAGACTGTCCGGTTTGTACTGGTCCCACCTCCCCAGAACCAGTTCCAATGTCCCAGGAATTTGAATCCCTTCCTCTTGCACCATCTCTCGAGCCACACATTCATCCTCTCTATCCTGACATTCCTACTCTGACTAGCTCGTGGCACTGGTAGCAATCCTGAGATTACTACCTTTGAGGTCCTACTTTTTAGTTTAACTCCTAGCTCCCTAAATTCAGCTTGTCGGACCTCGTCCCGTTTTTTACCTATACTGTTGGTGCCTATGTGCACCACGACAGCTGGCTGTTCACCCTCCCCCCCCCCCAGAATGTCCTGCAGCCGCTCCGAGACATCCTTGACCCTTGCACCAGGGAGGCAACATACCATCCTGGAGTCTCGATTGCGTCCGCAGAACCGCCTGTCTATTCCCCTTACAATTGAGTCCCCTATCACTATAGCCCTGCCATTCTTCTTCCTGCCCAGCTGCGCAGCAGAGCCAGCCACGGTGCCATGAACCTGGCTGCTGCTGCCTTCCCCTGGTGAGCGATCTCCCTCAACAGTATCCAAAGCGGTATATCTGTTTTGCAGGGAGATGACCACAGAGGACACCTGCACTGCCTTCCTACTCTTGCTCTGTCTTTTGGTCACCCATTTTCTATCTCCCTCAGTACCTTTCACCTGCGGCGTGACCAACTCGTTAAACGTGCTATCCACGACGTCCTCAGCATCGCGGATGCTCCAAAGTGAGTCCATCCGCAGCTCCAGAGCTGTCAAGCGGTCTAACAGGAGTTGCAACTGGACACACTTCGTGCACGTGAAGGAGCCAGGGACAGTGGACGTGTCCCTGAGCTCCCACATCACACACGAGGAGCATGATACGAGTCTGAGATCTCCTGCCATGTCTTAAACCTTCGGTTAACTTCAACAACTACAATTTCAACAAAGAAAAAATAAATAAATATACCAATGAAAAGAAACAGAAAAACAGAAACACTACTTACCAGTCACTTACCAGGGATAAAAATCACTTCCTCCCCACCCAGCTTCGAATTCCCACCTCGATTCAAATTCCCAAACTCACTCTTAGCTGTGTCTCACACCTGGCTCTGTCTTCTCTGGCTCACTGGGAGAACTCACTGGGAGTGAGTTTACAAGTTGCTCTTTTTAAACTGTCCTGAATTGACTCCCCTCCCCCACCTGCTTTTAGATCAAGGTAGATTTAAGTGACTGACACTTAACTGCCAACCAGTTATGTGAGTGGGTGGGGCAGCCCTTGTTAACCCATACTGCACAATACTAGCTTAATTTAAATTAATTTAAACTTCTGAAATTTAAAAGGAGCTGCCTTACTGATTTAATTCAATTCCCACCTAGTTTCAAATTCCCAAACTCACTCTTAGCTGACAAGCCCTATACTCTTCAAGGGGTCCATTTGATCCCAGCTGCCTATGCATGTCATTTGCCTCCTTCTTCCTTTTGACCATGGCCTCAATATCCCGAGTCATCGACGGTTCCCTCCTTCTACGAGCCTTACCCTACACTCTAAGAGGAATGTGCTCACCTTGAACCCTAGTTAACACCTTTTTGAAAGATTCCCATTTACCAGCTGTCCCCTTGCCTGCTCCAGCCTAATACCCTCATCTAATAAAGGAAAGCATTTCATATACTTTCTTTACCACCTTATCCAACTATCCTGTCACCTTCAGGGATCTGTGGGTCTACATTCCAAGGTCTCTCACTTTGTCCGTGCCTCCCAATATGCTCCCAATTATTGAGTATTCCTTTTTTCTCTTCTCCTGTCACAAAGCATGCTGATGTTATCTGCAAGGGTTCCCAACTTGGAACACTGGTGTGAGGTTGGCATAGTTTGGGATTTTGTCCTGGTGGAGTGAGGAGACAAGCGAAACCCCAGTGAGAATAAGTATCCCAGTCATCGTGTCACAATTATTAAAGACTATTTCTTGAAGGAGAGAAAAGAGAAATACACACGAACAGGACTACTCGACTCTGCAACAATTAAGCTATCTGAATTACTAAATATGCACACAGTTGATGTAGAACGTACCTCTTGTTCCAAAATATATCTACGATATCTGAACTCCTTAAGTCTTCTCCATTCCCTAAGCTGCCTTCTAATGTCATTACTGGGGAGACGCATCTCATCTGGCCTTTTGAATACTGGCTACTGCTCTCTCTTGGCAGATTTCTACCTGTTATTGGGCAGGTTGCATTCCATTATGTTTGTTAAATTTGTTTTACTGCTGTTGCCAGGAAAATTCATGACATTCCCCAAATGCATTACTCTTACTGCCCTGGATTGAATTCCACTTTTCCACCCATTCAACCAAACCATTGCTACCAATCTGGAGACAAAAGCTATCCTCTTCACTATCAACTACATTTGTGTAATCTGCAAATTTCCCAATGATCCCTCCGACACTTAAGTCCAGATAATTAATATATACAAATAACTGCAAGGGATCCAACAAATAGCCCTGAGGAACTATATTGGACATCGTTTCCCATTCACATAAACAACGATCAACCATAACCCCTTGCTCCCTGTCACTGAGTCAGTTGTAGATTCAACTCCCCACATTCCCCTGTAGCCTATCTTTGAGACTAGTCTGCCACGTGGAACCTAGTAAAATCATAGAATTCCTACAGTGCAGAATAAGGCCATTTAGCCCACTGAGGCTGCAACGAGTTTGGCACATGGCCCCGCCCGATCACCGTAACCCACCTAACCTTTTGGACACTAAGGGACAATTTAGCACAGCCAATCCACCTAACATGCACATATTTGGACTGTGGGAGGAAACTGGAGCACCCGGAGGAAGTCCACGCAGACACGGGGAGAAAATACAAATTCCACAAAATCCTTCCTGCATCTACCCTGTCCAGTCCTGTTAGAATTTTATAGGTTTCTATGAGATCCCCCCTCATTCTTCTGAACTCCAGCGAATACAATCATAACCGATTCAATCTCTCCGCGCACGTCAGTCCTGCCATCCCAGGAATCAGTCTGGTAAACCTTCGCTGTACTCCCTCTATAACTAGAGCACCTTTCCTCAGTTGAGGAGACCAAAACTGCACACAATATTCCAGGTGTGGCCTCACCATTATTATTGCAGCAAATCATCCCTGTTCCTGTATTCGAATCTTCTCGCAATGAAGGCTAGCATACCATTTGCCTTCTTTACCACCTGCTGCACCTGCATGCTGACCTTCAGTGACTGGTGTGCGAGGGCACCCAGGTCTCGTTGCACGTTCCCCTCCTAATTTATGGCCATTCAGCTAATTGTCTGCCTTCCTGTTTTTTCTACCAAAGTGGATATCCTCACATTTATCCAAATTATACTGCAACTGCCATTCATTTGCCCACTCACTCAACTTGTCTAAATCACATGAAATGATCTCTTCATCCACCTCACAGCTCACCCTCCCACCCAACTTGGTTTTATTAGCACATTTTGAGATATGACATTTTGTTCCCTCATCTAAATCATGAATATATATTGTGAATAGCTGGGTCCTAGCACCGATCCCTGCAGTACCCCATCAGTCACTGCCTGCCAATTTGAAAAAGACCCGTTAATTCATACTCTGTGTTTCCTGTCTGCCAACCTGTTTTCTATCCATCTCAAAACGTTACCCCCAATCCCATGCGCTTTAATTTTACACGCTAATCTTTTATGCGGGACTTCGTCAAAAACCTTCTGAAAGTCCAAATATACCACATCCACTGGCTCTCCTTCATCAATTCCACAAGTTACATCCTCAAAGAATTCCAGTAGATTTGTCAAGTATGATTTCCCCTTCATAAATCCATGCTGACTCTGTCTGATCCTACCACTATTTCTAAGTGCTCTGCAATAAAATCTTTGATAACGGATTCTAGATTTTTACTCACTAATGACGTCAGGCTATAATTCCCTGCTTTCTCTTGACTTCCCTTTTTAAATAGTGGAGTGACATTAGTCACCCTCCAATCTGCAGGAACTGTTCCGTAGTTTATAGAATCCTGGAAGATGACCACCAATGCATCCACTATTTCTAGAGCCACCCTCTTCAGTACCCTGGGATGTAGATTATCAGGCCCTGGGGATTTGGCAGCCTTCAATCAATTGCCCCAACATCATTCCTCTACTGATATTGATCATCTTCAGTTCCCCCTTCTCACCAAATCCTGCATTCCCCAACATTTCTGCTATCTTATTTATGTCCTCATTTATGAAGACAGAACCATTGTATGTATTCAGTTGCTCAGCCATTTTTGTTGCAGAAATATGTGGATAATGCTGAAATTCTAGTTAAAGAGGTGGAACGTGAAATATTAGATAGAATAAGCATAACGAGAAGAAGTACTGGAGGGTCTGGCATCCTTAAGATGGATAAATAACTAGGGTCAGATGGATTGTGTCCCAATCTGTTGATGGAATTCAAGGAAGAAATAACGAATGTTCTGAGGATAATTGTCCAATCCTCACACGATATAGATGAAGTACAAGAGGATTGGAGGTCTGTGAATGTTGTACTATTATTCAAAAAGGGGGTGAGGGATAGGTAAGTCTGACTTCAGTTGTTGTCAAATTATTAGAATCATTTCTGAAAGGCAAGATAAACTGTCACTTAGAAATGGATTGACTAGTCAGGGATAGTCAGGGTAAGGTCATGTCTTACTAATTTAATTGAATTTTTTGAGGAAGTAACAAGGAGGATTGATGAGGGTAGCATAGTAGATGTTGTCTACATGGGTTCTGGTGGGAGGCACAGTGATTCGCACTGCTGCCTCGCAGAATCAGGAACCCGGGTTTGATTCCAGCCTTGGATGACTGTGTGGAGTTTGCATTTTGTGGAGTTTGTATTTTCTCCCCGTGTCTGTGTGGACTTCCTCCGGGTGCTCCAGTTTCCTCCCACAGTCCAAATATGTGCATGTTAGGTGGATTGGCTGTGCTAAATTGTCCCTTAGCGTCCAAAAGGTTAGGTGGGTAGCCTACCGTGGGGATCCTTATCAATGAATGGCAGAGTGGGCTTTAAGGACCGAATGGCCTCCTCCTGCTCCTATTTTTTCTATGTTTTTATCTCTCTCCTTAGTAAAGACAGATACAAGGCACTCATTGAGAATCCTTTTCACACCTTCAGCATCAGTGCACAAGTTATAATATACATCTGTTAGGCCTTACCCTTTCCTTCGTTATTCTCTTGCTCTTACCATATTGGTCAAATATCTTTGGGTTTTCTCTGACTTTACCTTCCAATATTTTTTTGTACCCTCTCTTTGCTTTCCTAATTTTCTTTTTAATCATCGATGTACATTTTATACTCCTCTCGGCTTTCTACATTATTAAGCTTTTTGTGACTATCATAAGCTTTCTTTTTCTGCTTTATCTTACCATAAATGCTTCCAGACAACCAGTGCTACCCTTTTTCTTTGTGGAGGCATGTCTCCACTATGCCCATGGAATCTACTTGTGCCCCTCTATAAGCAAAGTTGCTGCTAAAGCTATGTGATATCGTTTTTTTCATTTTTTAAAATTTAGGGTACCCAATTCATTTTTTCCAATTAAGGGCCAATTTAGCGTTGCCAATCCACCTAGCTTGCACATTTTTGTGTTGTGGGGGCGAAATCCACGCAAACACGGGGAGAATGTGCAAACTCCACACGGACAGTGACCCAGAGCCGGGATCGAACCTGAGACCTCGGCGCCATGAGGCCGCAGTGCTAACCCACTGCGCCACCGTGCTGCCCCAAGCTATTTGATATCATGCTGGCATATGTCTATCTGTGCCCTCAGGTCATTGGCTTTGTTTGCTACACTTCTTGCATTTAAATAAATACCTTTTGACAGTGACAAATTCCTGCCCTGTAAACCTTTTAACCTTTTCTTCTGTCTTTCCGAGTCACTCGCTAATTTTTTGTGTTCCACTCCCTGCTCGAATTTGCCCCATCTGAATTTGCCCCCACATTTCCATTCCCCTGCAGTTTAATTTAAACCTTCCCCAACAACACTGACAAATCACTCTACAAGGATATTTATCCTGGTCCCATTCAGGTGCAAACAATTCAGCTTTTAGATGTCCCACTTTCCTCAGAACCAGTCGCAAAGCCCTAGAAATTTGAAGCCCTCCCTCTTGTACGATATCTCCAGCAACACATTCAACCGCCGTATTTGCATACACACTGGCACGTGGCCTTGGAAGTAAGCCAGTGGCTACTATTTTTAAAATAAATTTAGAGTAGCGAATTATTTTTCTTTTCCAATTAAGGGGCAATTTAGCCTGGCTAATCCACCTAACCAGCACATCTTTGGGTTGTGGGGGTGAAACCCACGCAAACACGGAGAGAATATGCAAACTCCACACGGACAGTGACCCAGGGCCGAGATTCGAACCCGGGTCCTCAGCGCCGCAGTCCCAGTGCTAACCACAAAGGATTACTATTTTTGAGGTCCTGCTCAGTAATCACTTTACTAACTCCCTGTACTCAGCCTGCAGGACCTCATCCCTTTTTCTACATGTATCGTTGGTACCAATCTGTGCCATTCTAAGTGACAGTTTATCTTGTCCCTCAGAATTGATACAAGTAAATTTCCCCACAACCACCAGACTGATTGGCCTGTAATTATTTGGTCTATTATTATTATCACTCGCTCCATTTTTAAACAATGGCACGATGTTGGCAGACCTCCATCAGGGATTGGAAAATTATGGCAGGCCGTCCACCACTTCCTGCCTGGGTTCTGTTCACAGCCTGAGGTACATTTTATCCAGCCCTGATGATGTAACCACTTTCAAGGATGTTAATCCCCTTAATATTTTCTCTCTCCCTGCGAGAAGACTTCCGGCTGTTCCCATGGTGAGATCTTCCGGATTTGCTGACAGCACACCCCCGGCAGCGTGGGGTGGATTCAATGAGAAATCCCATTGACAGCAGTGGGACCAGAAGATCTCGCCACCAACCAATGGTAGGCCACGTCCCACCGGCAAGAAACACACCACGGGGAGGCCAGAGAATCTCGCTTCCTCTGTTTATTACATCCATGCTGCACACTCCTCTTTAACTACAATGTCTGCATTCTCCCGCTGTTTTGGACTGAAACAAAGTATACATGAACAACCATACCCACATCCTCTGCCTCCAGGTTACCTTTATGGTCTTCTATGGAACCTACCCTTTTAAAAAGGAGAAGCCATGTTCAAAATTGGATTCTGTGAATTTGAACAGTCTCATGTAAATTATTAGCAAATATGTGAAAATGTGAAGGTGATTTTACTTCCACCCTCTCAACACTCAACCATCTGCCCCAACGGAGTCAACTGGCCAATTGAATCTCACAAAAACTCAGTACCATATTCACTGGTGAGTAAGTCAACAAATGTATGGCTTATTCATGAACCCCTCTCCCATGACATTGTATAACCTGCATTTACCATGGGCGGGATTCTCCGTCGGCTGATGCCGTAATAGGGAACCACAATTGGGGGAGGAATCCGGGGGGGGGGGGGGGGGATTCTCCGACCCCCCGACGAGTCTGGAATCCCCGGGGTGGCGGCGTGAATCCTGCACCGCCCCTCCGACGGCGGCTGCCGTATTCTCTGCCGCCGGTTTTCGGGCGGGGGCGGGGATCACGCCATGACAGTTGGGGGCCGTTGACAGCGGCCCCCCCGGCAATTCTCTGGGACCGATGGGCCGAGCGGCCGTCGGTTTCTGGCCAGTTCCGCTGCCGTGAATTGGACATGGTCCCACACGGCGGGAACTGGCTGGTAGGCCGGCTGGTGCAGTCCTCGGGGGGGGGGGGCGCGGGGGATCCGGCCCCGTGGGGAGCCCCTGCGGTGGCCTGGCCCGCGATTCAGGCCCACCGATCTGCGGGCAGGCCTGTGCCGTGGGGGCACTTCTTCCTTCCGCGCCAGCCACTGTAGGGCTCCGCCATGGCCGGTGCGGAGAAGACCCCCCCCCACCTGCGCACGCGCTATAATACGCCGGCCGGTCTGTGCATGCGCGGAACCACGGCGGTGGTTCTGCGCATGCGCTAACTCGCGCCGGCCCTTCGCCGCCGGCTGGTTCGGCGGCAACCCCTCCGGTGCCAGCCTAGCCCCGGAAGTGCGGAGGATTCCGCAACTTACTGTTGGTCAGACGCCGGAGTGGTTTGCTTGGTTTTAACGCCGGCATCGGGCCATCGCTGAGATTCGGGAGAATCCTGCCCCAGTTCCGACGCCAAAATCGTGGCGGGCACCGGTTTCACACCAAATCGCAATTCTCTGGTACCTCGACAGCGGCGCCAATGCGTTCCAGAATGCACGTACAGTAAATACGGCTGGCATATCATTAGCAGGCCTGATGCAATATTCTCCGGGGCCTCTGGGATGCTCTGCCTCCACTGGAGCAAATTACCAACAGTGAGGTTCACTTGTGCTTTTAAAAATCATGAAACAAGCACTGTGGCTGCTGAAGGAGAGAGAGGGGTACGGAAAGTATCCAACATCGCCATGGTTTGCTGACAGTCGTGCCACTGGCTGGAAGAGTTCTGCCAGGGCCAGGAGGACTAGTAGAGGAGGAGTAGAAGGGGGTGGCCAGAAGGTGGGCTATGGGGTCAGGGTGGATGGGGTGGACGGAACACCATTGCCGCAGCCTGCAAGGCAGCCATGCAGCTGTGCACGCTGCTGACCGTCTGCTGTGAATGTAGTGCTACAGGTCGTAGGTGCTCTCTGGCCCCAGCCGCCCATCAGTGGGATGGGTGCATTCCAGCGGAACCAGTGCCATCTTATTGGCTGGATTGAGTGTGTGTGGGGAGTGAAGTGTGAAGGCTTGTCAGCCTCCCGAGTGTCAATCACGGACCCGGCAAATCCGACACCGTTTCACATTGGAATCGATTGTGTTCCATGTGGCGCCGGTGCTAGCCTCTCCACGGTCGCTGAATCGGTCCAGGCGCGGCGCCAGTTTTGCTGTCGTGGAAGTCCATGAATCCTGCCCCGGCCTCAATGCTTAGTCTTAGGAACGGAGAATCTAGCCGCATATATTTGTTACGCACATCAAAACTGGCAGCTGCAAATCATATTAATCTGACCCATGAAATCAAAAAGAGTTAGAAGAGTTAAACACTTACTGTGATACATGAATAGGCGACACCGCACATGCCACGTTATTCCCTCAGGCTCACAATTCATTCCATTGTAAACGCATGGGCTGCCTTCAGGGAGAATAATTAGCATAGGCTACACACTAACCAGATGTGCCTCTCCCCATGGGAGATTAAGTATAACCTACCTGATTCTCCTTGATATTATACTCTGATGAAAAGTGTATGTATATGTATAGTATTACTTCTCCTTCTGTAAATGTTACCAATCAGTATTTGTCCTTTTAATTTGAAGCCCACACAAAACTGATTGTGAGAGGAGTTAATTTACTGATTGCTGTTATGCAAATATATCACAATATAATGACACAATAGTTTATTGAACAATACCTATGATGGTCAGTAACACTTTGGGTGGAATTCTCCAATCCTGCATGAGATGGGCACCACGGTGAATGGGAGTGGAAAATCTAGCGGGAGCCAAAGGCGCAATTTTCTGACCATTCCCACCAGCCGGATCTTCCGGTGCTGCCAAATTCGACCCCAGCTGTTGCTTCCCCAGTGACGGGACAGGTGAGCCATTGTCTTCGACTGGACCTGAAGATCCCGCTTGTGGCCAATAACGAGCCACCTCCACCAGGGTAAGATCTGGGGGCGGGGGACGGAGGGGGGATGTATGACTTCAGTTCGCTTGAGACTTCGAGGTGTGTGCAACATTCATAGCCTAATTTCATAGTGCTGTACCACTCGTGTTATGCTGAATATCACACTCCTGGAGAGAGTGGTTCGTACCCTCCAATTCTGTGTGGGGGATTCATGGACCCTCCACTTTGACCCACTCTGATCAGTACTGCGCCCAGGTTTGGGTACTGCAGGGGTCTTCTGGTCTGAATGTCTGATGCCATTGTCTGCTTGGACAGCCCTGTGTTGCCGAGCTCCTGCAACCCCCACTTTGACCGATTTCAAACTCGAGCAAGGGTGGGGTGCAAGGTGTGGGTGGGATTGACGAAGACAAGGGAGGCAATGAGGAAGGAGGGCTGTGCAAGGGCAAGGGGAGAAGGGCAAACACAGGGGGACAATGAGAAGGAGGGCCCTGCTAGTACAGGGGGAAGGGAAAACACAAGAGGCAACGGGGAGGGAGGAAGACGAACAATGGAAAACAGAGGAAGACTGAGCAATGGGAAGCTGGACTCTGCCAAGGCTGCGTGAAATGCTGACAAACACGACATCAAGGGAAATAACATTATTTACTCGGCGGGAATATATACAGACTCTGGATACGGGCAGGGTAGGGTGTTTGTTGGTGTGGCACATTAGGACGGAATCACTTTTGTCCCTAATCCACATTGCAATGGTGAACTGAATGGAATTTTGTGTTTATGTTCAGGGGCTTGCAGGCAGGAGTCACAGAGTGCAGAGAATCCTGTTGCAAAATGGAAAGGAGTTGCACATGACAGGATGTCCAGGGTCTTTGTGAACCTCACAGTTTGAAGTCAGAGACAGTGCAGAAGTGCAGCGGGAATGTAGCAGGAGCAATCATTGGAAGCATGGTGTGCTCCAGCTGGAGGGACGGGTAAAGGCCGGTGTGCCCCATAGGAGAATTGCAGAGCTTGGTGTGCAAGACTGTCCTACTGTCAATGTCCCTGGGCTTGGCGGGCTCTGCACTGGATTGCAGAGGGAATGGAGATGGTGACTGGGGCATCTGCAACTTGTAGATGAAATGGGGTTGAGGAGGAGGGGGGGTAGGGAGGCGTGGCATGTGAAGTTCTCAAGCGGGAGTTCACCTCTGTCGGTAATGGTTGGGGTGGGTAGGGGTTCTCATGGGGGGGGATGGACTCTTCACAGATGATGGGCCCGGAGGAGAGGGTCGGAATGTCTATCACAACAACGATAGGACCCAGTATTATTGGGGAGGCTAGAGAGTAACAGGAGGTAGTTCAACCATGATAGTAAGGAAAGGGGGGAATAAGATAGCCTGGCTCGTCCTCCCTTTCCTTACCTTCTCTCCCCTTTGCTTTCCCCTTCTTCTCATTTTAACTCTCTCCCACCAATGTCCCCCCCCCCCCCCCCTACATCTGTCACAGCTTACCCTCTGATTTTAGTTTCTCTGCTATTTGGCCTTTCACACCTTTTATTCTCTCTGGGGACCGACATTAGCACTCTTTCCACTGGTTTCTGTGGCTATGACTCATCTTTCATTCCCTCACCCTACAGTATAAATATCTCCCACTTTCTACACACTTTAGCTTTGACAAAGGGTTATTTGGAGTCAAAATATTAGCTATTTTCTCTCCTTACAGATGCCGCCAGACATGCTGAGATTTACCGCCATTGCTGAGATTTACCACCATTTTCTCTTTTGGTTTCAGATTCCAGCATCTGCAGTAATTTGCTTTTATTTACTGAGGAGGCCCAAATGCCACGAAGGTATCTTTGCTGATGACCTGCCCTCACTCCTTTCTATCTCTTAAGGAATGAGGGTTACAAAGTTTTCCATCATACACTTCGAATAAAGATTTCAACACATCTTCCTGACAACACATAAGAGTCCGGCGACTATTTGCACCGAGGTTGACATCAATGGGACGCTATCACTGAGTGGGAGGGTGGAAAAGATAAGATGATTTCAATGTACAAATTCACAATATCCCCAGTTGACCAGAATATTTACATACCCATCTAATGATTTCAAAATGTGCAATATATTTACAGTGACAGCACTCAACAAGATGATATCAATTTTTAAAAAAATCCTAACCCTACCACTATGCCTTGGCGCAGCCCGACATCTGCAGCAGAGGTGGAATCAGCCTGCTAACTGCTCGATCCTGATGCCTGTGATGACCTTGGTGGATATCCTCTGGTGGGCCAAGACCATGAGGACTCCAGCCTGAAACGGGTCTCTTGCTTAGGGGCAGAAGCACCTTCACTGCTGAACTAGGTGTGGGACCAGGCAGAGGGGGCAGTGAGCGGCCGCACACCTTTGGAGTGTCCTGAGAGGAGACCCCCAGGGTTTCTGGCTGCTGGTCATCCTCCCTGTGGGTGCCATAGGGTCCTTGCTGGCTCCTACAGAAGATTGTCTCCCGCCAGGGATGTGTGGTCATGGAGTGCAGGGCTGAGCAGAAATCCAGCATGCCCTTCTTGACCACTTTCCCCATGGTGGACATTCGAGCTATGCGCCACCTGTGTGTGTGTCTCTGCACTGGTAGTGGGTGCCGGTTAGTGCTGTGATGGATCTTCATGAGCCTCCTGGTTCTTGAACATGCTTTGGGAGCTCGGCGTGCTACTGAGCTCCCCAGATGATCTCAATCTGCGAGTGCCTAAAATAAAGATCAAAGGAGATTTAATGGATGAGCTTAATCTACATCAGGCTCACTGTAATTGTCAGGATTTGCTGATATGATGGAGCTGTGATCTGTAATAGTTTGTTGAGAGAGACTAATCTCCCCTTCCCCACAGGAGCAATCCATGTCCTTCCCAGCAAGGTCAGTTGCAGCCTCCTCAAATTCAGTGAGGGCGAGGAACTTGGCCGTCTCTCCATCAGTCTTTTGTTGTGTGCCAGATTGCCATGTATGAAGGTGAAAGAAAAGCATGTGAGCAGGGGTATGGAACAGAGATTGGGTGAGATGCATGTCTATCTGTGTGGCGAGCCCTCCCCAGAAGGGTCAGAGTGTAAGCAACATGATAGATGGGATGTTGGTGATGTGAAAGTGTCCATGAGGGAATGGAGTGTTGTGGGCTGGTTTAGCACACTGGGCTAAATCGCTGGCTTTTAAAGCAGTACCAAGGCAGGCCAGCAGCATGGTTCAATTCCCGTACCAGCCTCCCCGAACAGGCGCCGGAATGTGGCGACTAGGGGCTTTTCACAGTAACTTCATTTGAAACCTACTTGTGACAATAAGCAATTTACATTTCATTTCATGTGTCCTAGCTGCTAATGGATGTGTGAGATCAATGAAGAGAGTAGCTGTTTGAGTGTACAATGCCATGATGAGAGCTTGATACTGGAGGGAGCTGAGAGTGGACTTACTCTGGTGGAATGGATGAGATTAATTGATCGCTCTCTGCACCGTGTGCTGCTTCAGGCACGGTTACCAGCCATGCTGATCTCCTGGATGATGGCCTCCCAGGCCAGAGATGACAT
Organism: Scyliorhinus torazame; assembly: GCF_047496885.1. Classification (NCBI taxonomy): domain Eukaryota; kingdom Metazoa; phylum Chordata; class Chondrichthyes; order Carcharhiniformes; family Scyliorhinidae; genus Scyliorhinus; species Scyliorhinus torazame. The sequence continues at coordinate 76,985,081 of NC_092708.1, forward strand.
TCTGGTACTTTTTGGGACCATCCCACGGATAGAGGACATGCCTCTGTGTCCGGACTCCTCCTGGTGACTGAAGCAGGGTGCTGCCTTCTTCTTCAGGCTGGTAGCCTTTTGTTTCTGACTGGATGCCATCTTTAGCGGTCTCCTGACGAGGGATGGGGTGGGGTGGAGAGAGTGAGTCGTAAGTATTGGGCCGGTGTTTAAATATGGCGGCGGGACCTTCAACGCTAGCTAACCATGGGCGGGTGAATCAACTCCCAACCCACCAGGTGATTTGGAGAGAAACTCGCCTGCGCATAATTAATGAGGTTACAAACACAGAATTGGGTGCGAGTTCCTGTCTTTTCGACCAGTGGAAATGGCACCGATGGCCGCCACTGCGATTAGACAAAAAAATGGACATTCCACCCTTTGTTTGATAAGAAATAGTATTGTTTTCAACAGGTAAGTGCACTTCAAATCAGGTCAGACATCTGACTTTGCGGATTGAAGATAAGGCAACCACCAAAGCCAAATATTCAGCGTGGCAAAGGACATTAATCCAATCAGAAAAACACCAATAAAATGAATGTTTAATACAACATAATGGAAGCAGGGAGTATTTACAAGCCAGTAACCTAATTGAAGGAATCAGATGAGATTATAAATCAATTGGCAAAAGTGAAAATGGTTCACAATAAACACTTGACTCCTGAGATATATGTTCAATTTATGGGGCCTATTTTAATCAACTTTAAAGCCTGATTTCCTGGGCACAAATTTTCTGCCATGTTTTCCAACAATGACTCCACTCCTCAAAAATATTTCAGTGCTGTAATGTATTTTGTGAGGTCTTGAGGTTGTGAAAGGTGCTAAATGAATTCAAATTCAGTCTTTTCTTTTTTGTTTACTCACCTATATTTCCAAAAGAGGTCTCTATTGAGTTCACAGAAGCAGCCACACACGAAGCGTTGGAACAAAACTATTATTTACAGAGATACGAAAAGACTAAATACACAGGCCTCGGATGGGACTACCACCCTCAGCGGGGAAGCTCGTACTCCATGAGACTCACGGGGAGCCTAATCGAACTGGCCCCATGGGTCCCGTGTCTGTTGTAAAAGCCTTGTTCAAGCAGATGTGGTTATTCTTGGGTTTTATAGAGGTACCAATGGATGTGTATTGTTTGCATACAATTTTTTAAAACAATAATGATCTTTATTATTTTTTAAATAAATTTTGAGTACCCAAAACATTTTTTCCAATTAAGGGGCAATTTAGCTTGGCCAATCCACCTACCCTGCACATCTTTGGGTTGTGAGGGTGAAACTCACGCAAACATGGGGAGAATGTGCAAACTCCACACGGATAGTGACCCAGGGCCGGGATCGAACGCCGTGAGTCAGCAGTGCTAACCACTGCGCTACCGTGCTGCCCCGATAATAATCTTTATTGCCACAAGTAGGCTTACATTAACACTACAATGAAGTTACTGTGAAAATCCCCTAGTCGCCACAGTCCTGTGCCTATTCGGGTACGCAGAGGGAGAATTCAGAATGTCCAAAATACCTAATAGCATGTCTTTCGGGACTTGTGGGAGGAAACCGGTGCACCCGGAGGAAGCCCACAAAGACACGGGGAGAACGTGCAGACTCTGCACAGACAGTGACCCAAGCCGGGAATCAAACCTGGGACCCTGGCGCTGTAAAGCCATAGTGCTAACCAGTGTGCTACCGTGCCGCCCACCAGCGTGACCTCTCAAGCTCGAGATTCGTTGTGGCCAAGGCTTTCGGAACTCGCACGGAACTTGCAATCAGCTGGCGTGCGGCGCCTGACTTGTAATAAGGTTTCTGGGAATGCCCTAAACATGTGTCTCTCTGCATCTCGTTACCGTCACACATTCAGTGCAACCCAAGGGAACCAGACATCAGGAACGCCACCGTCCCACAGCGCCTTAATAGGCTTAGGCACCCTGCCACAAAGTGGGCATGAAAACAAGACAAGAGGTACCCGCCACACAGTAACCTCGACAGACTATTTTTGTATTAGGGTTTATATTGTCTGGGTTTTTTTTTGTATTCGGATATAATTGTGTCTTATCTTCTCATCAGTAAAATACTTAAGTGTTTCTCTATCAGAAAAACACTTTATCTGTTTAATGTGTTTCTTTTCTCTCTCTCGCGCCCACCAAAACACAAGGGGCGGGATTCTCTGGTTGGCGATGCCTAAATTGCGTCCGGCGATCGGTCGGAGAATCAGTTTCCGACCAAATCAGGGGCGTCGCCGCTTTCGTGATGCTCCACCATCTCCAAAGCTGCGTACTCGATGGCCTCAGGATGTTGCCTGAGCCTCGCCCCCCAATGCTCCGCCCTAGACTGACCGAGTTCCCGACGGCATGGGACTCTCATAGTCTCATCTATCGGGAACTCAGCATGGTGGCTGCGGACTCAGTCCAGCGCCGCCCCAATCGGGGGAGAGTCGATCCGCGCGCAGGGGGGACTTTGCCAGGGGCTGGGAGCACTGTGGGGGGGGTGGTCCAGGGCACGTGAGCCGGCCAAAGGGGCGGCACTATTTTGCAGGCCGTGTCCGCAAGCGGCCGGCGCCATGTTGCACGGCGCGACTGCAGGACGCCGCCATGTGCATGCACGGCCACGGACCCGGCAATTCTCCGGGCCATATCGGCAGCCAGAGCTGTGTGCTCTATGCTTGATGCTAGCCCCCCCTAGCCAAACGGAGGATCAGTAGCCTTTTTAAGCCATTTTGTCTATCGTAAAACACCACCGTTCCCACACCGGTGTGGGGACGTGGCCTCAAAAGCGGAGAATCCAGGCCATTATATACCAGAGTTACCGCCTGGCTGGACTCTGACCGATTTTCAGGCCAGCAATAGAGGTTGAAAAGCCCGTCAAAATTGGCATTAAAAGCCCTTGCGAATTTCCTTTGTGGATATCAGCTTGTTTGCGTAATTTCAAGTAATTTTAGACAGGTCTGGGGTTAGATTAATGGTCGGAGAAGAAAACTATGCCTATTTGAATTTGAAAACAATGAGGGCAATTAATAGGGAATCTCAAAATTGCAAAAGAAACACGTTGAAAGGCTTTGTAGGGCTGCAGAAGCATTTTGACCCAATTGCAACTATTGCCAAGGTTAAAGGCACAGGGGTCTAGGAAGTGACAAGGAAACGTAAAGGAAAAGCAAACCAAAGATGCAGACATGAGCAAATAAGCAAGTGAATAAGCAATTCGACACCTGATTGTTGGATACTAAAGTAGCATTGGTGCTACATGATGGAGTCATTGCCAGGATAGGGATTTTCTGTATCATGTGATGACACCAACAGTGCAGCATACTTACAAAGATTTGGAGTCCGGCTTCTGACCACAGCTTATTATTTTAGCCACTGATGTGACGTTCCGAATGCGGAATAATGGCTACATGGTTATTGCTAGAGCCTGCCTGTGTGTTTATTGGATATAGCAATTCAGATAAAGCTGTCTCTTCAACATCCTAACATTACGGGGGTGATTCTCCGATATGGAGGCCAAGTGTTCGCGCCGTTGTGAACGCCGTCGCGTTTCACGATGGCACGAGGAGGTCCCGGGCACGACCTATTCTGGCTCCCACAGGGGGCCAGCACGGCGCTGGAGCGGTTCACGCCGCTCCAGCATCCTTACGCGGTGCCAAATGGGCGCTGCGCCAACCCGCGCATGCGCAGTTGGGGCAGCCCAATCCTGCACATTCGCAGTTGTGCCGCGCTATCCTGCACATGCACGGGGAATGTCTTACGCACGCCGGCCCCTCACCAACATGGCGCCGGTGTTCTGGGGCCGCGCGCAGAAGAAGGTAGGCCCGGGGAGGGGGGGAGAGACCGACCCGCCGATTGGTGGGCCCCCATCACGGGCCAGACTCCATCGGAGGCCACCCCTGTGAAGGAGCCCCCCTCCCTCCCTCACAGGCTGCCCCCCCCAGCGTTCCCGCAGAGTTCCCGCCAGCAGTGACCAGGGGTGGATGGCACCGTCGGGAACCTGTCGTGTCGTGGCGGCCGCTCGGCCCATCCGGGTCGGAGAATCGCCGCTCGCCCGTTCTCCGAGTGGCCCGGTGCAAATCGTGCGCCGCTGGTTTCCGCGGGCTGGGAGAATCACGTGCGGGGGTCGGGGCGGCGTGGCACAATTCGCGCGGCGCCCCGGCGATTCTCCCACCCGGCGTGGGGAGGGGGGGGGAGAATAGCGCCCTATCTCTCCATATGGCGTCATTGAAAAGAAAGCGATACTGTAATTAGGATTCCTTTGTGGGAGGAGTCAACATTACTGATAGATATTTCCATAACTTTGCTTACAATTCAACAACAATAACTATTTTGAATTTATTTGGGCAGGAGACCAAAAACATCGGTCGAAGATGTAGATTTTAAGGCGAGATTTTGGAAACATCCCAGCCGCGTTTGGGGGAAGTGGAACACTAGCTGCATATCCAAATAAAATATGTTTGCTTTGCCTACAGGTGTAGACACCAGTTGGTGAGCACAGATCATCTCCCCTGTAGATTGACCTTTCTGGCATCGCTGTGAAAGTCCTCCTTTTCTTCCAAACCTTTCAGGCAGGGCTCTTTCCATTGGTAACTAAAATGGTGCTGGGGGTACTCGATTGGAGAATCAATCATTCTCAACCATTGGTACAACAGGTTAAAAAAAACAATATAGCTGAATTATAATGGTCGTTATATTCTTATGTTCTCTCCGTGATCTCCAGAATTTTCAGATGCACTTTGCAATATACATGCCAATTTCAGAAGGACACCTTTTATTTCTGATGCCCGTTCTGATGGAGGATTAACTAGTCCCCAAACTAATGCTGAAAAATGCAAAATCAGCACAATTATGATGAAGCTGCACTTAAGTCAATTTCTCGAAGGTCAGAAGATATTCATTGGAAACTCTGGGCTTTTCAGTCATTCTGCAGATACCAGTGGACTTTGCACTCCAGCTTATTAATGGATGGCCAGGTCTAACATTTCTATATTAAAATGAAACCTACCTTTGTTTCAGGAAGCTGCTCAGGCCATCCAAAAGAGGGCCATGATCAAGTTAGCAGTGGTCCAAATGCTCGAGTGGATCAGATACATATTTCGGCCCTGTTAAATTGGTTATATTATGTTGCCGCTAATGGACCTATAAAATGGCTGTGAGGATAAGGGCCGGAAATCTCCAGCCATTGAGATTCTCTTTTCCTGCCAGCAGCACACCCCCACCCACGGGTTTCCCAGCGGCATGGGGTGGCTTCAATGGGAAATCCCATTGACAAGCGGCGGAAGATAGAATCGCACCGCCAGCGAGCGGCGCGTTGCCAGGAAACACGCTGCTGGGGGAACGGAGAATTCCACCCAAGGTGTCCAGTAAATCTTCTTAACTGGACAGAATTAGAGTGAATTATTTTCAAAGTAATAAGCTTGTACTTAAATCGTTTGATAATATGATTCAATGTTTTTCACATATTGGTTGTTCAGCAACTTTCCCATTGATTTCATGCAAATAATTCCACAAATGGAAAAATACTTCTTCAATGGTAGAATTAACCTGAGTACGGTGTGACAATAACAACTAAAAGAAAAAAATGTGTGGTTGAAGGAAAAAAGAACTGAGGACATTGGTTTAGAAAAGGTTCCCAAAAGAGTTAGGTCAGGTTTAACAGAGATAAGGTGAAGGAAACAGCAAATAATAACTGAGAGAGGATCTCACCTGTGGCCAATGAGGACTCAAAGATTTCTGTCAGAGGCCCAGTGATGTCATCTCTTGTCTCCCTCAGTAATCTGGGATATATGACACCTGGCCCTGGGGATTTGTCTATCTTAATGCTTTTTAACACACCTAACACTTCCTCCTTTGTAATAATGACCTGTTCTAAAGTGTTTACACATGCCTCTGAGACACCATCAATCAACGTGTCCCTCGCGTTTGTGAATACCGATGCAAAATACTCATGAAGGACCTCACCTACTTCCTCTGGCTCTACACATAATTTCCCTCCTTTGTCCTTGAGTGGACCAACTCTTTCTTTAGCTACTCTCTTGCTCCTAATACACTTCTAAAATGCCTTGGGATTCTCCTTAATCCTGTCTGTCAAGGACATTTCGTGACCCTTTTTGCCCTCCTAACTCCCTGCTTGAGCCCTTTTCTACTTTCCTTGTATTCCTCAAGTGCTTTATCTGTTTTCGTTGCTTGTAACTCACATATGCATCTTTTTTCTTTTGACAAGATTCTCAATTTCCCTAGTCATCCATGGTTCACGAATCCTGCCTGTCCTGTCTTTCCTTTTTACTGGCACATGCCTGTCCTGCACTCCCATCAACTGCTTCTTAAAAGACTCCCACATGCCAAATGTGGATTTACCCTCAAACAGCCTCTCCCAAACAACAGCCTCCAAATCCTGCCTAATCTGGTTATAGTTAGCCTTATCCCAATTTGGCACCTTAACCCTAGGACAACACTCATTCTTTTCTATGAGTGTCCGAAAGCTTTTGGATTTGTGGTCACTGTTCGCCTCATGTTCTCCCACTGCAACTTTGATAACCTGGCCGGACTGGTTCCCTAGTACTAGGTCCAATATAGCCCCCTCTCTAGTCGGACTATCCACATATTGTTCCAAAAAACCTTCTTGGACACACTTAACAAATTCCTCACAATCCAGACCCCTAGCCCTCAGGGATTTCCAGTCAATATGAGGAAAATTAAAGTCTCCCACTACAACAGCCCTATTATTTCTGCATCTATCCAGAATCTACTTACATATCTGTTCTTCAACTTCCTGTGGGCTGTTGGGAGGCCTGTCGTACACCCCCATCATAGTGACTGCCTCCTTCCTCTTTCTGAGCTCTACCGTTACTTGATTCTTCCATGGTGTCCTCCCTCTGTACAGTTGTAATATGTTCTCTAACCAGTATTAAAGACTCCCCCACCTCGTTTACCTTCTTCCCTGTCTCGCCTAAAACACCTATATCTTGGATATAAGGTAAAACTGAGTGAAGAAAACAAGACAGGCTCATTTTAATAACACCATTTAACAGGACAGAACTATTGGTGTCAGTTTGCATTGAATGTTTATTTCTGTTCACGTATAACTTTTAGAGTTGATATAGGCAGCTGATTTTTAAAAGATATTTACTGTTAACCCAGACTGAAATAAAGCAGCATGCAAATTTTGACAGTACCTGCACTGCCATCATATGGTACAGCCAGGTCACTGTTCACACATCTGTTTTCATAGGAGGGATGGTTTGTTCTAACTGCCTGAGATCTTCTCCACCAGCCTCAAGTTTTGAAGATATATATTGCATTTGAAGAAGAACAGGTGAGTTCCCTTGGTGCCCTGCCCAATATTTATCCCTGAACCCACATTGACAGGGAATATTGTCTGATTGTCAATCTCATTGTTTTCAGGACCTGACAGTGAATATTGGCCACTTTTTGGCAGCTCAGGGTGCCCAAATCGCTTTCAATTAATGAAATAAAAGCAGAAAATGCTGGAAAAACTCGGTCGGCCTGGCAATATCTGTGGAGAGTGAAAGAGAGCTAATGTTTCTTCGGATAAAGAGTCATATTGGACACGAAACGTGTTTCTCCCTCCACCGATGTTGCCAGACCAGCTGAGTTTTCCCAATGCTTTTAGTTTTTACTTCCAATTTTGAGCATCCGTCGTGTTTTGATTTTATTTTGCTTTAATTTATCCCAGTAGGTTTGAAGGACAGTCGGGGTTATAATGGAAACACAGCAACACAGCCAATATGTAGACAGAAGGCACCCGAGACAAGAAGATTAATTGGTTGTATTGATATTCGTAATGTGATCACATTTGAATTTGCTTTCATCTTGCACTGTGGTAATGACATATTAACGGTGTGTGTCCATGTAAATACACAAAAGTTCCAAGAAATAATGCAGTCAATGAATTACAGCATTAATTCCATTCAAGCATAGTTTGCTGGCAATTTTGTACCACTCCGCCACTAGCCTTGCCAAAGCGCATAAAGGTCCCCTCACACCACTCAACCCTCTATTACGCTCACCAGTTTGCTGTATTAATACTATTATTTGTGCCCCAGACAGTTAACACAAAACTAATGATATTGGCAAACTGGTAATGACACAATGTATGGCCAACACATGACTTTCAACCCGAGAAACCAACAATAGGATATTAACAAGAACAGAGGACGCTGGAAAAACTCAGCAGGTCTGCCTGCATCTATCAGGAGAGAAACAGTTCACATTTCGAGTCACAGACCTTTCATCAGAAAAAGATCTTAACCTGTGGAGGGTCACTCCAGCAGTCTGGAAATTGTACCGAGTATTTTCCCCCCAATCTCTAATTTTTTGCCAGTTTGTTTTTTGCCATCCAGGGTGCATTTAGTGTCTGAAGGCAATCAGTTTCAGAGCCTGCAGCTATTTCTCTGCATATTATGGCACTTCTGAGTCGCCTTATCATATAATTATATATTGGGCTATGCGAGTCAACATTGAAAGGGATTTGCTTATGGGACTGAATTAACTCGGAAAGATAATTACACAACCAGCAACAGGAATATTCCTCCAGGGTTGAGATGATAAGTGCTTTAAAGGGATCGAGGGATCTTCCTCCTAATCAGTGATAAATCTGATCTGGTAGTATTTGATCATCAACAGGATACAAAAAAAGGAAAAACATAATTTCCTCACCTTCTCTGTAATCCACACATGAATCTTAAAATGAAAATGATTTGTATTATGACCAAATAAAATTAGAGAATATTAGATATTACAGGCAACACTTTAAATATGCTTCACTATTTATTTCCCTGCTTTCACTTAAATTACATGTAATTTAATGTTGGTATTTGATGATAGAAAACAATTATACCCCATAGACAGGCAAGTTCAGATCCCATCCACCTTGGGTAGTAGAAATAATTAACACTCAAATCATCTGCCTGTTCAAAAATAATCTGGACCTTCTTCAAATGAAGATGACGAACGTGAAAGAACAGCTTTGATATGTGGCACAAAAGCTTACTGCAAATAGCATAAATGCCTCTGGCTTTTTTGTTCTGGAACTCTGCTCTTTTCACCATATGCTTTTGCATCGAGGTTATGTGATAGGACTCTTTAGAAAGGAAAAGTGCATTTACTGTGATCATCAAGGTCTCAATTAAAATATTCTGGAAAGAACTCTAAAATTTTGGAATTCGATTAGATTTAAAGCAGTTTAAAGTACTGTAGTAAGTCAGGTATTGTATTACTCATTTTCATGCAAACTTTATGAAGCCTGCTAATTTAAGTGATGCATGTAGCTCGGCATGAAATTCACTTCTAAGTAGCTGCAGAGCTCAATAGGCATCAAGCTTGTACAGAGAGTGGTTCCAAGATTTTCTGGTGCAGCACTCAAGGCCCTGGTGCAGGATGTTGAAGGAGCAAGAGGTTCTGTTTCCACAGGGTGCCAGAGGCTCTCCAGACAAATGCGTGGAAGGGAATGGAAGCATGGGAACACTGTCGGCCCAAGGTCTTGGATCCAGTACCACAAAACGTTTACTGACCTCGTGAAAATGATCAACATCAGTGAATTAATCGTCAAATCTTACAACTGAACCATCATCCTCGCAAACTGCTCAGTGGGCCACATTCCCATCACTCACCGGCTAACATCCTCAATCAAGCACACCTCATACCTCAAATTCATAGTTTTGACTCACCCTCACACACTTGCTGAAAACCTCACAGCCAAATATATTGGACCACACTTACTTACACACTTCACCTTGCAGGATGAAGTGATCATAATGAACTGCAGGCAGCAGGAGCTAATTGGCAGGGGTGGGGTAGTCACCATTCCTATGGAGGAGACAACCATTGGAGAACCCATTGGTGGTGTCCTGGCCAGTGGTGGAACTGAAACCATAAACCTCCTCTTCCGTTTGCTCCTCAAGTTCTCACTGAATCTTATGTCATAATTGCGTGTATCCATGATGGGCCCAGATGGAGGATACACTCTACCTCTATCAATTAGTCCAGAGTGTATGACAGGACTCCTCCTGTGTGGTCCAGGGTGAAGGACTGTTCCTCCAGCACCCCAATGATGGGCTCATTGATGTTTCCAGTGACAGCATTTCTCTCATTGTACAATTGCATTGTACACAAGTGGGTTAAGAAATGGAATCATGAGTAGACCCTTTGGTTTGTCGTGTTGGTTAGGATTGAGGGAGCAGTGAACTGCCACAGAATAAAGCATGATAACTACTGACAAGATAGCGGGCATGCTGCTGAACATGATTGTACATCAAGTGCACATTCAGTGAGTAGAAAACTTGGCAGTCGCTGTATACCTCAGCATTTAGATCACCACCCACAAATCTAGGTGTGTATAGTCATTGTCACCCTGCATCATGGGAAACCCTGCTATCCACAAACATGGTCCAACTCTTTTTCTCTGTTCAGAGAGAACCAAAATGAAGGGGATGTGAGGGGTGAGAGCTGGAGGGTCTTTTTATTCACTGGAACAAAGTCTCATGCACCGATTAGGGCCTTTTGAACAACCCACCATGTATCCTGTGGCTGCCTCCACATCTTCCCATTTGGATATCTGGATTCCAACTTTCAGCCGGCCCCCAAGAATGAAGATCCTGCTTTCGTGGATACTTTCTTTCAAGGCAGGCGGGCCAAGCCCAGAATTTTCAAACGATCCTCCCCACCTCGAGGATGGAAATCCAGTCCTTAAAGACCAATGTATCGTCAGTGGGTGCCTGGCTGCTGCAAGTCCATTCAGGAATGTAATGGAAGATTCTCCACTTGCCTGAATGAATGCAGTTCCAACAACACTCAAGAAGCTCAACACCATCCAGGACAAAGCAGCTTGCTTGATTACTCCCCCTTCCACAAACATTCAAACCCTCCACCACTGATGAACAGTGGCAGCCGTGGTATGTGTACCATTTACAAATGCACTGCAGTAACTCACCAAGGTTCCTCAGATAGCACTTTCCAAACCCGCGACGACTAGAAGAACAAAAGCAGCAGACACCTGGAAACCCCACGACCTGGAGGTTCCCCTCCAAGTCACTCAGCACCCTGACTTGGATATAAAATAATAATAAAAATCTTTATTTCCACAAGTAGGCTTATATTAGCACTGTAATGAAGATACTGTGAAAAGCCCCTCGTCGCCACATTCCGGCGCCTGTTCGGGTACACAGAGGAGAATTCAGAATGTCCAATTTACCTAACAGCATGTCTTTCGGGACTTTGGGAGGAAACCGGAGCACTCAGAGGAAACCCACGCAGACATGGGGACACAGACAGTGACCCAAGCTGGGAATCAAACCTGGCACTCTGGAGCTGTGAAGCAACAGTGCTACCCACTGTGCTACCATGCTGCCCAATATTGCCGTTCCTTCATTGACGCTGGGGCAATATCCTGAAACTCCCTCCCAAACAGCTCAGTGGACATACCTACACCTCAAGGACTGCAGCCGTTCAAGCAGGCAACTCACCACCACCTTCTGAAGGGCAATGTATGGATGGGCAATTAATGCTGGCCTAACCAGCGACACCCACATCCCATAAAATGAATTTTTTAAAAATTCAAGTACGTTCAGAAGGTTAATGGATGGGGCCTGTGTTTAAAAAAACACTGGACGATTCACTAGCTGTGGGCAAAGAGATGGGAGCCTGTTGAAACATTGAGAGACTTTTGGGACTTTCTATCTAAGTCGACATATCTGCTGAGAAAGTGGCATAATGCAGTCATTTTCAAACTCAATGTCACGACGCTTGGGTGGGGCGCAGGCAAGTATTGGGAGGGTCGCAGGGCCATCACTCGCTGGTTTCCTGATCGTGGGAAGAAGTACCCAATGGCCGCGACCGGCTTTTAAAAATGTCAGCCGCGACCGGCTTTTGCAATGTTGGCCGTCACGGGCATGCATGCCCCCTCAGCAGTGCGCAGGCCCAGAGCCCAGCGAGGCAGACTGCCTCCTCCTGACATCAGCGCGCTGACCCAGGAGCAGATTCTTTTAAAAAATTGATGGCGTCTTCTCTCTAGAAGCATCGGTAGAGTGTCGGTCACGTACCCCATATACTGATGTCATGTGCTCCGGGCGTAAGATAAATTCCTCTATTTTGTAGCTGCCAGCAGTGCTGGTGTGAGGTTCGGGGCCATTGGTGAACGACCCATGAAGAAGGAACTGAAAACAGGAACAAAGCAGTATAAAGATGATTTCTTATGTCAGAGTTAGGGTTAGGGTTTATTAATTGTGCCATTGCAATTCAGGATGCAAAGTTCATGTGTGTTATATGCAGGGAAGTACAAGGCAAATGAAAGATTAAAACCCTCAAAACCTCAGAGGCATTGGATACTAAGCATGGCAAGTTCGAGAATATACCTGTTGATTTTTTTTAACATATACAATGAGATCTTAAATCATCAGCTAAAATCCTTAGCAGAAATGTACATTAAATGACAAAGCAAGTGCGATTGTGAGGACCAAGGAGGCTCTCTTGTCACATTAAAGATAAGCAGAAATGGTGGGTCGCGAAGTTCGGGTGGTGTGAGTCGCGAAGGTCGGCCGGCATGGGTCCTGAAGGATGGCCAGTTGTTAAAAATGGGTCCTGCGAAAATAAGTTTGAAAAACACTGCCATAATGTATAAACCTGGTGTACAATATTTATTTGTGTTGAACTGCTGGGAATACCTTTTCTGTGATTTAGTGCATAAGTGCAACTATACATGATCCTGATGAGACCACATTTGAAGTATTGTGTGCAGTTTTGGTCACCTCATTATAGGAAGGATGTGGAAGCATTGGAAAGGGTGCAAAGGAGATTTACCAGGATGCTGCCTGGTTTGCAGGATAGGTCTTATGAGGAAAGGTTGAGGGAGCTAGGGCTTTTCTCTTTGGAACAGAGGAGGATGAGAGGTGACTTAATAGAGGTTTATAAGATAATGAGGGGGATAGATAGAGTGGACATTCAGAGACTATTTCCTCGGGTGGATGTAACTGTTACAAGGGGGCATAACTCTAAGATTCAGGGTGGGAGATATAGGAGGGATGTCCGAGGTAGGTTCTTTACTCAGAGAGTGGTTAGGGTGTGGAATGGACTGCCTGCTGTGATAGTGGAGTCGGACACTTTAGAAACTTTCAAGCGGTTATTGGATAGGCACATGGAGCACACCAGAATGACAGGGAGTGGGATAGCTTGATCTTAGTTTCGGACAATGCTCAGCACAACATCGAAGGCCGAAGGAACTGTTCTCTGCTGTACTGTTCTATGTTCTAGTTGTCTACTAAGTACTGTTTAGTTTATGTTGATTTTTGTTTGTTAGTTACAGTAAAAATCTTAAAATGCGAACCTTGTGACATGCAATTCCTTTGCATACGTCACTGGGAAATTGCTATCTCTTTTAAAAGTAATTGGTCTCTATGAGAATCATAAAAACACAACAGAATTAGCAGGACAGGTAATGTGCTGCAATGGTAGCATGTGGGCACACGTAGACACCAGTTTAATGCACAGCAACCAGATTAGCAGGATTACAACCATCTCTCTCCATTTGAAAGACAATTAGTTAGATACAGCTTGTGCCTGCACCACTCTGCAAATATGGGAAAAAGCAAGTCTCCATGAACTACGACAACTGTTAGGGAGATTGAACCCACACTTACATTTAGCATCATTCTGCATCACACTAGCTACCTATGTCAGCTGAGCTAACTGAACCTTACTTGATATACTTTGGACAAAAAAGTACCAACAGCGGGATGTGAGGTAGGAGCATCCTGAATAAAGAGGAACATCAGGAGCCGAGACTTAAATAAACATACCTCACTTCAGCAAACGATTAGTGCGGCAATTTTCCGGAAAGATTTTGAAGTGTGGCGGCGAGCGGGAACTGCCGCATGCTTCCTGGCGCTTGGTCCGGTGAAGCCAGGAACGCTATTCAAAGTTAACTGGTCCACTTAACAAAGCCCCATGGGCTTCGCGACGCAAATGAAGGCTCGCCAGCCGATTCGCTGGGACTCCCTGCTAACAAGGTGGAGCAGCACTTAAGCAGCACTTGCACAGCCAACCCTACTCAGCTCGCAGCCATGGCGCCGAGAAGACCATTCCCAAGATTTGGAGACGTGGACCTGGGAGGCTCCTAGATGTGGTCGAAGCCGAGGAAAATGTCCCGGAGGGTGAGCCACAGGGCAGGCAGTGCTGCTTGGATGAATGGTCTGACATGATTAATACAACACCCCTGTATGCTTCACCTAATGCCAGTGTCTATGTATTTACATTGTGTACCTTGTGTTGCCCCATTATCTATTTTCTTTTCTTTTCAGGTACTAAATAATCTGTTTGGGCTGCTTGCAGAAAAATAATTTTCACTGTACCTCGGTACACGTGATAATAAATAAATCCAAAATCCAAATTCAACCAGAAGGACTGGCCTCCAGTGTCGCAAGGTCAACGACCTACACCAGGCAGCACGGGGGAGCTGACACCAATGCTCCACACCCCCCACCTTTCTGAAGAGACCTTTCCGCCCCCATTCGAGCATCCACCCCCCCAACTCTCCATGCAGCCCCCAACCCTCCATTCACCCCCCCTTCCCTTCAACCCCCCCAACCCTTCCTTCATCACCCCCCCCCCCCCCCACCCCCCACCACCATTGTGGACCACGCGTGCGGTTAATGATGCCCTCTCTGTGTCTCCTCAGAAAAAGCTCTCCCACAATCACCGGCAGAGGGCCCAGACTGGTGCAGGGGTGTCCGACATAAGAATCCTCACTACTTTCGAGGAATGGGCCCTGGAGGTGACGGGGATGGCTGAGGACAGAGCGGTCACCAATATAGAGGTTGGCGCATGCCGCAGAGGTGAGGATCCACTGGGCCCACCTGGAGGACCTGTCAAACATGAGTTGTTATTGCCACACACACTGACCCATCCCTCCCACTGACCACATGTCCATTATCCCGCAAGTCATCCAGCCGATGGCGTCAGCCCATCTGGGGTGGCTCCCTTGCCTACCTCCCATGAGACCACTCTGATGGAGTGCTCCAAGGATGCCACGATCAATGCATCACAGCTATCATCCACAAGCTCCACCAGCGCAGATGCACAGACAGCGGTGGGCAATGTTAGTGGACAGGTTTCTGGGGCACAATCTGATGAGCACCAAATAGTTGCTGGTATACACCAGAGTGGAGGCAGTAACACCCAGGCGAGACAGCAGTCGGAGGATTGCTGGATCCCAGGACCCAGCTGGGTTACAGCCAGATGCTGTGGAACATTCCATTCTGAAGCTGATAGAGATGTTATGGAGTGGCCGGGACATTCAGAGGGAGATGTCAGCAACTCTCCAGCAGGTCCCTAGCCGATTGGAGGAGTCCCAGAGGCTACGGTCGCAGGGGATGTCGCCAGCAATACGTGGCACCGAGACCAACACTGTTAGGGTGGCGACCGCAGTGGAGAGCCTGGTGTATGATGTCGGCAGCATGAGTGAAGGTGTCCAAGGCATCGCTCAGTCGGTGACGGCCATAGCTGAGGGCCTCGGTAGACTCGGTCGGGGCGGCACAGTGGTTAACACTGCTGCCTCACAGCTCCAAGGTCCCAGGTTCAATTCCAGCCTCGCGTGACTGTCTGTGTGGAATTTGCACTCCCAGATGGCCCCATGAACACAAGGCGACGTGCATGCAGTCTATCAGTTCCTGGACATGGGGTATTCCGGCAATGGCAGAGAAACCTGCTGCCCGGGCATTCTTTTGGGCTTGGTCCATGCCAACGTTTATATAGTTCTCTGCCTGGGCAAGCAGGGCAGCCATGACCTAACGGATGCAGCTGTGGCCTGTGAGATGCTACACAGGTCCCTGCTCTAGCCCTGGAACGATCTTGAGGCATAAACGTTCAGGGCTGCAGTGACCTTGACGACCATCGGGAGCGGGTGTCCTCCTCCTCCTCCATGTGGTGCCATGTCTGCTAGGACATGGTACAGGTGCCGCACCATATCTTTGTTGAGGCGGAGCCTCCTACAGCACATGCTGTCTGTCAGTTTTTCAAAGGATCAGCGACAGTTCCTGGGCTGTGGTGGGCCTCCCCCATCTGGGTCCCACCCTGGCCTGTTGGGCACCCAGGTCCTCAGGGTGTGCGGCGCCGCTTCGAGCATCTGCAGACACTGCTGCTGCCGCCATCTCCAGCGTCTGGCTGCCCAGCCTACCAGCAGCACCACTAGGGCCTATTCTGCGGGGTTTAAAATGCTGTCCATAGCATTCAATATCTGTAAGGAACTGGGACAGGGTGTTAGACTGACAAACAGCGGTGACTTCCACCCCGGGTCTCTCCATTCCCCCATTGATCCCCCCACTCCTCCCCTCCCTCACACATGCCCTGCCCTTGCATTCATGGCTGCAGGGGCCCCCCTCAACGGACCCCAGACACTGTACCCCAACCACCTGCATATAACGTAACCTGATCCCCTCCCCATTGCATCCACCGAACCTCCGGCTGTCCCCAGAGCTGTGTCCCATCCCCTGGGTGCTCGGAATTTGGCTGCTCCGTCTGTAGTGTTGCCTCCCGCAGTGTTCAGGCACCGTGTCCAGGCATCAAGGTGTGATCGGGATGCCAGGCAATGAGCTCCACCAGCTGCCATGGTGGGATTTGAACCCATGTCCCCAGAGCATTAGTCTGGGCCTCGGATTACTAGGCCAGTGATATTGCCACTACACCAGAGGCTGGTTTAGCACAGTGCGCTAAATAGCTGGCTTGCAATGCAGAACAATGCCAGCAGCGCGGGTTCAATTCCCGTACCGGCCTCCCCGAACAGGCGCCGGAATGTGGTGACTAGGGGCTTTTCACTGTAACTTCATTGAAGCCTACTTGTGACAATAAGTGATTATTATTATTACATGGCCCGCCAAATCACGCAAATCCACTTGGGTTGTGTGAAACACGATTACTAATTTCCCATTAGCAATAGCCTTCTGCCACATGGCCCAAGGCCCCGGCAATCAGTGGGGGTTATGGTTAGTCAGTGGGATAGACAGGCATGGGGTAGGGTTGCCCCCAGATCAGGTACATACTACCCAGGAGTTGGCATTTGGCATGGTGGAGCCATGCGCAGTTGCCCCTCCCTCCCCCCCCCCCCAACCCCAGCATCCTCCCCTTCCCCCTCCCATGGAATCCCAACCTTATGGAGGGTGTTCCCCCCCCTACCAGCCGAGTGTGCCTCCCCCACCAGCCGAGCAAGCCCAGCGGTCCGGGGCTCTGTGCCTGTGAGTAAAGTTGGCTGCTAATCTCCTCAGCCCTTCTGCCAGGTTCAGGTTTTTAAAAAGAAGTACTAATCTGCACCAGCGTGACAACTTGCTGGGGAGGCCAATGAATCACGGAAGGCCGTTGGATATGGCGTCGCTCCCGTTATTTGTATGGAAATAGGGCGTAAGTGGTGATAATTGGTTTCTGGCCACGCTACGGTGGTATCCCATTATCCCATTTTCACCTACGGGAGCAGGTCGGTCGCATCACAAACTGTTTGGCGCGGTTCTATTTTTTGGTCTCTCCCGCTATTCATCGGCCTCGCTTTCTTCAAGCGAGTGCGCAATGAGGCCGGAGAATCGCCCACTAGGACTGCTAGGACTGATCTGATCTCTTCAAACATCTTCTCTACTGTGTAGTACTGCACTCCTGTCTGCTTCACCCGATGCCTTTGTCTATGTACTTACATTGTGTATTTATGAATGCCCTATGTTTTATATCATGTATGGAATGATTTGGCAGCACGGTAGCATTGTGGATAGCACAATTGCTTCACAGCTCCAGGGTCCCAGGTTCGATTCTGGCTTGGGTCACTGTCTGTGCAGAGTCTGCACATCCTCCCCTTGTGTGCGTGGGTTTCCTTCGGGTGCTCCGGTTTCCCCCCACAGTCCAAAGATGTGCAGGTTAGGTGGATTGGCCATGATAAATTGCCCTTAGTGTCCAAAATTGCCCTTAGTGTTGGGTGGGGTTATTGGGTTATGGGGATAGGGTGGCGGTGTTGACCTTGGGTAGGGTGCTCTTTCCAAGAGCCGGTGCAGACTCGATGGGCCGTATGGCCTCCTTCTGCACTGTAAATTCTATGATAATCTATGATTTGTCTAGGCTATATGCAGAACAATACTATTCACTGTACCTCGGCACAAGTGACAATAAAACAAATCCAAATCCAAATAAAATACCTAACTAACTTTGATTCTGGATGCATTTGCATCACAATAGGTCATGATTTCAATGGTCCTGCATGAAAAAAGGGCATATCAGTGTGATCAATAGCCAACACACTCACCAGGATAACAGCTACCAGATGTCTGTGCTTTGGTTTCCTTTCCCTTTATTTTTTTTCATGCACTTCTTAACTCTCTCCCCATTCAGCCCTGATAAAGGCTGCTAATAGGTTGCGATCTCTTTGGGTATTTCTAAAGGCATTCAGAATTTCTGGCACCTAAATCTGCGATCTTAAATCGTCCCAACTCTTGTACCTTAATTGAAATAGAATTTGTATCTATCCCATCTCTGGTCTGTTCTCCCCATACAGCTGTACCTGGAGCTATGCACAGGAACTGGCCTTCGAAAATTGACTGCAAACTGCATTCTCCCATTTGAATTTGTCCAAATCCCACTTATAAACCTTCAAGAAGAAACTGCACCTCCATCAGGACCTCTTCACAGCTTAAATCATTTTTAGTTTCTATTAGTCAGAAAAACAGACAAAAAGCAGCGGCCTCAACGTAAAGCTGCTAATTACTACAGAATATTTCTAACAGTGTCATTACTATAGTGTCTTCATTGGAAACAAAAGCTGGCACGTTACATCTCAGAGCATGTATTATCTCCTTACTTAAAATTATCTTAATGGTGCATCTGGTTTTTAATATCATCCAAGTCAGACTAATTAGTAAGAAATGCAGCTGCATAACTGATGAACAACTGCTCATTAATGCTAACAAAGATTGCAAATGAGCTGCCAACTTATCATAAACTATTTTAAAAATACACATGGATAAAAGAAATTGTACCATATCCAATTGTAAAAAGGATGTTTTTTAGGGTTGAACAAATCTTTCAATTTAGCTTCATAAGCTAGCTGATGTGTAATTTTGTAAATGTTAAAAGTTATTTGAAAATTTGTTTTATAAAATTACAACAAAAAAAATCACTTTTGTTTTATTGCCGCTTGCTTTAATTCATCTTGAGTGTTGCTGAGAAACAAGCCATGTTGACAAAGCTTTACATCTTCAAATAATCAGGATGTGGAGATGCCGGCGTTGGACTGGGGTGGGCACAGTAAGACGTTTTACAACACCAGGTTAAAGTCCAACAGGTTTTGAATCATTAGCTTTCGGAGCTAGTGAGGAAGAAGCTGTGCTCTGAAAGCTAGTGATTCGAAACAAACTGTTGGACTGTAACCTGGTGTTGTAAGACTTCTTACTATGCTCAAATAATCAGGACAGATGTAAGAATCCCAAATTGCATAGGGAGCTATCGTTTACACTGCCTGATAATAGGATGCTGATTGGTTGGCAATTTGACTCTGATTAGTCAAGGTGTTGCCATGGAGGATGCACCAGAGAACTATTGATCCCATGCTTTTGTTTAATTCAAAAAAAGGCAAAATGTCTGGACATGTTCCTTCTGACTGCAGAAGACAGTTACCTACCTGCATGTGTCTATTAGAAGCTTCTAGCAGCGGTAAGCGAGCTAACCATGAGCCTGACTGATGAGCTTAAATTGCTTATTATTTTCATAGTGACTCGGGATTGTTCAGCAAGTGCTGCCCAATTGCAGAATCATGGCTGGGATTCTCCCCTACCCGGCGGGGCGGGGGGTCCCGGTGGGATGGAGTGGTGTGAACCACTCTGGCGTCGGGCCGCCCCACAGGTGCGGATTTTCCGCACCTTTAGGGGCCAAGCCATCACCGTGAGGGGCTAGACCCGCGGCGGAGTGGTTTCTGCTCCACCGGCTGGGTGGAAGGCCTTTGGCGCCACGCCAGCCGGGGCCGAAAGGACTTCACCGGCCGGCGGAAGTCCGCGCATACGCAGGAGCGTCAGCGGCTGCTGACATCATCCCCGCGCATGCGCAGGGATGGGGGTCTCTTACGCGTCGGCCATGGTGAAGACTGGCCAAGACAGAGGGAAAAGAGTGCCTCCACGGCACAGGCCCGCCTGCAGATCAGTGGACCCCGATCGTGGGCCAGGCCACCATGGGGGCACCTCCCGGGGCCAGATCACCCCGCGCCTCCCCCCCCCAGGACCCCGGAGCCCGCCCGTGCCGCTTAGTCCCGCCGGTAAGAGAGGGGGTTTGATTCTCGCCGGCGGGACAGGCATTCCAGCAGCGGGACTTGGGCCATCGTGGGCTGGAGAATCGCCGGGGGGGGGGGCCGCCGACTGGCGGGCGCGATTCCCGCCCCCGCCGAATATCCAGTGCCTGAGAATTCGGCAACCGGCGGGGGCGGGATTCCCGTCAGCTCCCGGCGATTCTCTTACCCGGCGGGGGGGTCGGAGAATTCCGCCCCATATCTATCAAATTTTGCAATTTTGTGAGGGCCACAAATTTGTGAGGGCCACAAATAATGCAGCACAATTTTGTAGAGTCAAAGGGAAAGAACGTGAGTTACAATACGTGACAAAGTTAATTGATGAGGGAAGGGCTGTAGATGTCATATACATGGACTTCATGGGATAAAGTCTCCCATGGCAGGTTGATGGAAAAAGTGAAGTCGCATGGGGTTTAGGGTGTACTAGCTAGATGAATAAAGAACTTCCTGGGCAACAGGAGACAGAGAGTAGTGGTGGAAGGAAGTGTCTCAAAATGGAGAAAGGTGACAAGTGGTGTTCCACAGGGATCCGTGCTCGGACCACTGTTGTTTGTGATATACATAAATGATCTGGACGAAGGTATCGGTGGTCTGATTAGCAAGTTTGCAGATGATACTAAGATTGGTGGAGTTGCAGATAGTGAGGGGGACTGTCAGAGAATACAGCAAAATATAGATAATTTGGAGAGTTGGGCAGAGAAATGGCAGATAGAGTTCAATCCAGGCAAATGCGAGGTGATGCATTTTGGAAGATCCAATTCAAGAGTGGACTATATGGTCAATGGAAGAGTCCTGGGGAAAATTGATGTACAGAGAGATCTGGGAGTTCAGGTCCACTGTACCCTGAAGGTGGCAACGCAGGTCGATAGAGTGGTCAAGAAGGCATACAGCATGCTTGCCTTCATCGGACGGGGTATTGAGTACAAGAGTCGGCAGGTCATGTTACAGTTGCATAGGACTTTGGTTAGGCCACATTTGGAATACTGCGTGCAGTTCTAGTTGCCACATTACCAGAAGGATGTGGATGCTTTAGAGAGGGTGCAGAGGAGGTTCACCAGGATGTTGCCTGTATGGAGGGTGCTAGCTATGAAGAAAGGTTGAGTAGATTAGGATTGTTTTCGTTGGAAAGACGAAGGTTGAGGGGGGACCTGATTGAGGGCTACAAAATTATGAGAGGTATGGACAGGGTGGATAGCAACTAGCTTTTTCCAAGAGTGGGGGTGTCAATTACAAGGGGTCACGATTTCAAGGTGAGAGGGGGAAAGTTTAAGGGAGATATGCGTGGAAAGTTTTTTACGTAGAGGGTGGTGGGTGCCTGGAATGCTTTGCCAACGGAGGTGGTAGAGACAGGCACGATAGCCATCATTTAAGATGCATCTAGACAGATATATGAACGGGCGGGGAACAGAGGGAAGAAGATCCTTGGAAAATAGGCAACAGGTTTAGATAAAGGATCTGAATCGACGCAGGCTGGGAGGGCCGAAGGACCTGTTCCTGTGCTGTAATTTTCTTTGTTCTTATAATATATACACAGCAGTAGTAGTACTTCAGCAATGCTTTCTACTCTAGCTGGTACCACACTGGCCTGCTCTATTTCGGCAGATGGAACTGCTAATGATTTCCCCGCACCCCCTCATTGGGGAGCTCATACTCCCTAAGAGTCTATAATACATTATGCGATACCCAATAGTTCCCAGCCAATGGTATTCAAGCAGATTATAACACTGGGTAGGCACCCAGGCCAAATAATATGCCCGGCTGGGGACTGTAAATTCCCGCCCCAAGTTTCTTTTTCAGCAATATTTAAGTTTTGTACTGCCAAGTGATTAATAATTGAACCAAATGTTTGTTTCTCCAACAACTAGAGTACCTCTTAACACTAAATATTTTGATATTTTCAAACCTGCTCCTTGCCAATTGTGTTTTAATATTGTTATGCGGATAGATGAAATGTATTTTACTTACAGTGACATTACTCAGAGATTGTGCCTGTTATCAACATGGCCAATCCATTATCTAAAATGGCAGTCTGGATAAAAAAATAAACTTTTTCTACGAACTGGAATATAGTTTGGAAGAGTTGGTAAATCTAAATTTCAGTCCAGTTTAATGTGAATATATTTGGAGCTGATTGTATTAAAAACAATTAAATGCCTTTTCTGTATTCTTTTATGTTATTCGATTCATGTTTTCCCCTTGATGGCCCAGCAGCAAATAATTTACTTCTGAAAACTAAGGGCAACGTGCCCTGTATCCTGATAGCACATGGGCATATGCCAATACTTTGTGCATCTAATAAACAACAGCATTGCTACACAGGCATCATTTTTGCTAGTTGTTCTTTAAGGCATCAGCATTCCGTTTCATTCAGTGATCGTATAGGGTGATGTCACCAACTTTTATTAAGCAGTGGAGCTGGATAGGTACATCAAATCTATTACTCAAATTACATGCAGTGTAGCATTTTGGGAACATAATCATTTTTTTCTGAAAACTGAATTTAGTTTTACCAATAGTTGGTTCAGGAATACAGAACTCTCTTGCTATGGTTTGAATAGAACCATGGGATCTTCGATATTCAACTATGAGGGCCAAAACAGCTTGAGGTTTAACACCACATTTGGTGAATGGTGACAGCATAACGCTTGCCCAGCAATGCACTGAAGCATGGGACAAGATCAGTAACTGTTTGCAAGATAAGGCTTTGTCTGAATTAAAGAAAACAGCAATGTTGGAAACACTTAGCAGCTCAGGCAACAGCTGCAGAGAAGGAACAGTTAACATTTCAGATTCAGCCTCATCGAAACTAGAAGAATGATGGATGAACAACTTTTCATTGATTAATCGAATCATACAACGGTTAAAGCACAAAATAAGGTCATTCAGCATGTTGTGTCCATACCAGCTCTCTATAAGAGCAACTCAGCTGGTCCCTTTTGCCTGTGCTTTCCCAGAGGCCATGCACTTGTTACTGGTGGGAAAACACTTTTCTTCATGTCATTGTTCGTTCAATTACCAATCAGAACAAATCAGTATCCTCTGATTCTTGACCATTCTGCCAATGGGAGAAGTTTCTCCCGGCCTACTCTGTCTGGACCCCTTACGATCTTCAACACCAATGTCAAATCCCCTCTCAACCGCATCTTCTGTAAGGAGAACTATCCCAGCTTCGTCAGTCTGCAAGTTCCTCATCTCTGGAACAAATCTTTTCTGCACATTTTTCCAAAAGTAAGGTACACAGTTTTAGACACATGTCTTTTTAACAATTCCCTCAATCCGGCCTGCCACCTTCAACAGTTTGTGTGCATCTTACTCCCAGTTCTCTCTGTTTTTGCACCACTTTAAAATTGTACCCTTCATTTTATATTGCCTCTCCTAATTTTTCCTACCAAAAATGTATCACTTCACATTTCTGTCTTAAATTTCCTCTGCCACATATCTGTACATTTCATTGCCTGCCTGTGTCCTCCTGAAATTCATTACTATGACCTTTAAACCAAGTCCATGTAATTAATCTAGGAAAAGAAAAGTCCAGTACTCTCACAGAATCATAGAATCCCTATAGTGCAGAAGGAGACCATTCAGCCCATTGGGTCTGCACCAACTCTCCAAAAGGGCACTCTACCCAGGTCCACTCCCTGTCCATCCCGCCCTATCCCCGTAACCCCAGAACCAAACCTGCTTATCCCTGGACACTAAGGGGCAATATAACAATATGTGCCAATCCACTAAACCTGCACATTTTTAGACTGTGGGAAGAAACCAGAGAGGAAACCCACACAGACATGGGGAGAACATGCAAACTCTACACAGGCAGTCACACATGGCCGGAATCAAACCCGGGTCCCTAGCGCTGTGAGGCAGCAGTGCTAACCACTGTGCCATCGGATACTACTAGAAATGTAACAATACAGCAAAATTAGCAGGGCAGGTATTGTGTTGCAATTGTAGCAAGTGGGCATTGGTGGACTAGTGTAATGCACAGTAACCAGATTTTCATGACTACAGACATCTCTCTCCATCAGAAAGATAATTGGTTATATGCAGCTTGTGCCTGCACCACTCTGTAAATATGGGTAGAGCAGGTCTCCATGAACTATCACAGCTGGTAGAGGGACTGAATACACACTTACTGTTGTGCAACATTTGCCAGATATCTGACACCACCCATGTATGAAAAGAGTACTCAAAGATTATAGCTCCACAATTTCCTCCCTTACTTCTCTCAGCATTTACCGATGCTGCCAATCCGTCCTGGTGACTTACTAATTTAAGTACAGCCAGCTTTTCCAATGGCTCCTCTTTAACAATTTTTACCTCATCCAGTGTCTCAACTACCTCGCCTTTCGCTATGACTTTGGCAGCATCTTCTTTCTTTGCAGATGTAAAATATTCATTTAGCATTCCATATCTGCCCTCTGTCTTCATGATTAGTTCCACTTCTCAGATCTATCTTATTATTATCTTTTTGGTATTCATATGTTTATATAAGACTTCTGTGTTCCTTTTTAAGTTGGCTGCAAGTCTCTTCTCACAATGTCTCTTTGCTTCTCCTTTTCTACCTTGCCTCTGAACAGTTGTATTCGACCTGGCTCACATTTGTAATATCATTCTGACATCTGCATATGCCCTGTTTTCTACTTCACCTGACTCTTCCAGCCTAATTTTACAGGGCGGGAAACATGGGCTGGATTCTCCGGTTCTCCAGCAGTGCGTCTCTCTGTGCCGCGCCGTTCGCTGGTGCAGGATTCTATATTCCTGCCGCTGTCAATGGGATTTCCCATTGAAGTCATCCCACGCTGTCGGGAAACCCATGGACGGGGATGCGCTGCCAGCGGGAAAAGAGAATCCCGACGACCGGAGAATTCCGGCATATATTTTTCTCTCCCTCCCCACCCCGCCACACCTTAGAAACGTTAGTCGCAAACCAATCTGACTTAATATAGGGCTGCCCCAAAGTGATATTGAACTGAGGTTGGCCTTAACAGAGTGGGATTTCCACTCTCTCAGTGAAAGCAAATCCCACACCCCAAATCCCACACCAATCTAATTGGCCAGCAGCTTTTGCAGTCTGAACAGCACCAGAATTCAGTCATGTGCATTGCTGAAGAAGACCACATGAAACTGGATAGTGGTAGCCTTGCCCCCCCCCCCCCCATTTGTCAGGGGGTGGACAGATGGAGGTGTGCTCCTGGCCATAATATCCATGTCTTTCCACCATCAAAAACATGCTTGACATCCAGGGGGCTTTGGTCACCTTACCTTTTCCCACTTGTGAGATTGTAACTCGATGACCCAACTAATCTTCTTTTTGAAAGAAACCCATTGTTCCATGACCTGTGACAAGCCTGTTCGCAACACACTGAAATTGGCACTCACTCCTTTACTCTTTAGACTTTAAATTGTTCCTTGTCTGTTTCCACAGCAAACTTAAACCTTATGATACCATGATTATTGTTCCCTTATATATTCCGCCAGTGACACTTAATCCATTTGGGCCACCTTTCCCCAGAACACGATCTTGCAATGTCTCCTTTTTCATTGGGCTGGAAACCTACAGTCAAGAAAATTCTCCTGGGAACATTTTAGAATTATTTCCCCTCTCTGCCCTTCATACTATTAATATCCCAGTGTATATTAGTGTAATGGAAGTTCACCCACTGTTATTTCTGTATAGTTTTTGGAACTCACTGTAATTGGTAACTCAACTGTTCCTTAACACAGACCAAATATATTCTGACCCTCCCGAACCCTTTCTCCAGCACTGTGATATTGGCTTTAATCAATGCTCCGCCTCCTTTCTTTCCATCCGTCTCGTCCTTGAACAACTTGTACCCGGGAATATTTAGTATCCAGTACTACCCTGTTTGGAATCAGGGGCAAATTCTCCTGAAACGGCGCGATGTCTGCCGACTGGCGCCCAAAACGGCGCCAATCAGACGGGCATCGCGCCACCCCAAAGGTGCGGAATGCTCCGCATCTTTGGGGGCCGAGCCCCAACAATGAGGGGCTAGGCCGGCGCCGGAGGAATTTCCGCCCCGCCAGCTGGCGGAAACGGCCTTTGTTGCCCCGCCAGCTGGCGCGGAAATGACATCTCCGGACGGCGCATGCGCAGGAGCGTCAGCGGCCGCTGACAGTTTCCCACGCATGCGCAGTGGAGGGAGTCTCTTCCGACTCCGCCATGGTGGAGACCGTGGCAGAGGCGGAAGGGAGAGTGCCCCCACGGCACAGGCCCGCCCGCGGATCGGTGGGCCACGATCGCGGGCCAGGCCACCGTGGGGGCACCCCCCAGGACCCCGGAGCCCGCCCACGCCGCCTTGTCTCGCCGTTCAAAAGGTGGTTTAATCCACGCCGGCGGGACAGGCAATTTATCGGTGGGACTTCGGCCCATCCAGGCTGGAGAATCCAGCAGGGGGGCCCACCAACCGGCGCGGCCCGATTCCCATCCCCGCCGAATATCCGGTGCCGGAGACTTCGGCAACCAGCGTGGGCGGGATTCACGCCAGCCCCCGGCGATTCTCCGACCCGGCGGGGGGTCGGAGAATGACGCCCCAGGTCTCAGTTATTGCCGCAACATCATATTTCCATGTGGCTATTTCCACCCACAGCTCACCAGCCTTATTTGTGTGCTGATATAAGAAAGAATTGAAGCAAAATGAAAGGGAAATATACAATACATGCACATACACACACACACAGCCAGCTTAGATGGAAAATATCTTTTAAAGGGTGTTAATGAGGCAGATGCTGATGACATTACTGCAAGTGGCAGCCGCAGAGTCAGACTTTTCCCTTCATAGGTAGGAAGGTGCGGTGTGGGGAATAATGTGGGTGGCACGGTAGCACAGTGGGTAGCCTGTTGCTTCACAGCTCCAGGGTTACAGGTTCGACTCCCGGCTTGGGTCACTGTCTGTGTGGAGTCTGCACATTCTCCCTGTGTCTGTGTGGATTACCTCCAGGTGCTCCGGTTTCCTCCCACAAGTCCCAAAAGACGTGCTTGTGAGGTGAATTGGATATTCTGAATTCTCCCGGTGTACGCGAACAGGTGCCGGATTGTGGCGACTAGGGGCTTTTCACAGTAACTTCATTGCAGTGTTAATGTAATACTACTTATGACAATAAAGATTATTATTATGAAGGTGCAGAGTGCACACAACTCTTATCATGGAGGAAGGGTAATTGAGAAGATAGTGATGTGTTGTTGAGCCCTCTCCATGCAGACATTGAGTTCCTGTCAATTGAGAATGAGCTCACAGGACATGTAGGGTGGGCAGAATTGCAGTAGGTGGCCCTTCAGACCGACAGTACCAGTCACCAATCTCTCGATGGAGGATGTCACGTGTGCAGACGAGAGAACGAGACAGCAGCATTTATGTCCTGGAATTACTCCTTCACTGTCCAAGCCAGGGTGTGCAAACCCTCTGGAAACTCCGTCGGATCTTCACGCATTTCACACTGGACTTCCAGCATCTGCCCCCTTATGAATGACTCCAGAGTTAGGGCTCAGCGTGCATCTGATCTCCCACAATCCTCCAATTGCCAGTGGCTTCAGCGGTCACAACTTCCAGTAGCTGTTCAGGCACAGGCGTGGTGCTCAAACCAGGTTGCGAGCCTGAATTTACTCGTGAGTGCATACCCACCAATATGTGTATCTGTGTATCTGCACTGGTGGAAGATGTAGGGAAGTCATGTGACATTGCAGCCACTGCGGTCACCTCCTCCTCCCCAGGGGTGGACTACTGTCCCCTGGAGATGACAGCTCTCTGTTCCTGAGGTTGACATGCAAGAGAGAACAGAATGATCAGCACTTTTCACCGTTCCAAACAGGAGCCCACAGAAACGGCAGATTTGCATCGAGGTCGGTACATTGGAAGTGACAGGAACACAACCCCTCATCCTCAACTGAGCCTCCCTTGTTCTTGGTCATGAGGCTACCCTTTTGTGACTGAACTCTGGCCTCACCGTCTGTGATGTTGCAGCTGCCATTATGTCCTGCTAGTTCTGGAATTTCCATGTCTATAGGTCTCAGGATGCTGATAATTCAGACACTGCCACTAGTTCAGGCCCTTTTCTCCTGGGCCCTCTTCTCCTCTGGTAAAACAGAAGAGATGTTAATTGCCCCATAGGAGCAGACACTGTGACCAATGTATTACCATGGGGCTACTCTGCCACCACCTTGTGAGGCTCAATAGTGCCAGGCTCATGTCCCTGCAGAGCTGTAACCATTCCCTTCCAAGGAGCTAATGCAGCTTTAAGTCATTGCCAGCGATATGTTGGGCTCTCCATCCCCAGCATTCACATCCTCACAATTATCTGGTTGCTAACAACTAACTGAAGTTTGGTTCTCAACTTTAGGGAGTAGAGAAGGTCATGGGCATGCTTGCAGTAGTACAACCAGGTTTTCAAGATGATTCCACAGCTGTTGATTCCCTCTGCGTGGTGAACATATTGCTGCTACAATTCATCACTGTATTGTATTGTATTATGTTGATGCCCTTGTGGGCTCCGCCTGTGGCTCCACCCCCTCGGGGGTGGTATATAGATCTGCAGACGGCACTCAGTACAGAGCAGTCGCAGGCAGGCACAGATCTAGTTATTAAAACCACTGTTCACTTCTACCAATTGTCTCGTGTGAATTGATGGTCGCATCAATTTAATAAGCTAAGATATCGCAATGGAGGCCGCCCCCAAACCTGATCGATTGGACCTCGACCCACAGGCAGCTGAAGCAAAAGGAAGCTTTTCACACTGGCTCCGCTGCTTTGAGGCCTACCTCGCTGCCTCCTCCTCGCCCGCCGTCACCGAGGCACAGAAGCTGAGTCTCCTCCATGCCTGGGTGAGCCACAGAATCTCTGTACTAATCGAAGACGCGACCACGTACGCAGACGTGGTCGCAATCCTGAAAAGACATTACGTGAGGCCGGTGAACAAAGTGTTCGAACGGCATCTCCTCACCACACGTCGTCAAGCCCCGGGGAATCGCTGGAGGAATATCTACGCGACCTGAGGGTACTCGCTCAAAACTGAAACTATAAGGACATCACGGCCTCGCAGCACATGGAACTCGCCATCCGGGACACCTATGTGGCTGGAGTCGGGTCCAGCTATGTCAGACAGCGCCTGCTCGAAAAGGGCACCCTTGACCTAGAAGACAGTAAAGCTATCCACCTCATTAGAGGTAGCCTTCCAGAGCCTAAATGCTTTCCCCTCCGACCACGCAATTTCCTTGTGGGCGCCGGAGGCGCGACCATCACCTGATCCGAGGGTGTCCCAGGCCTGTGCTGCGCGGCTGCCCGCCCAACCCGGGGGGCCGCCTTGCTATTTCTGCGGTCAGAACCAGCACCCCAGGCAGTGTTGCCCAGCTCGGAACGCAACCTGCAGCGACTACGGCAAGAAAGGACATTTTGCCAAAGTCTGCTTGGCCCGACCCAAAGTTCTAAAATCGCAGGCGCGACTCACTGGCCCGCAGACCCCGCAGCGTGGCTGCGTGCCTGCCGGTAACATCCCCTTCTGATGCGTCATCTGTCTCGTGCTATCCATGGGGGCCGCCATCATTAACCCTACCCGACACGTGCGACTCATGGGGGCCGCTATCTTGGCCGCCATCTTCAACGCCACCCGACACGTGCGACCGACAGGGGCCGCCATCTTGGCCACCATCTTCAACGCCACCTAACACGTGCGACCGATGGGGGCCGCCATCTTGGGACCACCCCGCTACCACCGACCACGCCGGCTACCCGCAGCTTGGCGCTGTCACTCTCAACCAGTCATGGCCCAAGCACCTCAAGAACTCCATGATGACCGTCCGGGTCAATGGGCACAAAACGCCCTGTCTGTTTGACTCTGGGAGCATGGAGAGCTTCATCCATCCGGACACGGTAAGGCACTGTTCCCTCCAGATTTCCCCCGCATCCCAAACAATCTCCCTTGGTTTCGGATCACATTTAGTGCAGATCCGGGGGTACTGTGTCGCGAACCTGGCGATACAGGGCGCCGAGTACGCCGATTTTAAACTCTATGCCCTCCCCATCTCTGCACTCCTCTCATTAGGACTGGATTTCTGTGCAACTTCAGAAGCCTGACCTTGAAGTTCAGCAGATCCCTACCCCCTCTCACCGTATGTAGCCTCGCGACCCTTAAGGTCGCCCCTCCCTCACTCTTTGCGAACTTCACCTCCGACTGTAAACCCGGCGCCACCAGGAGCAGGTGGTACAGTGCCCAGGACAGGATTTTTATCAAGTCGGAAGTCCAGCGGCTCCTGAGGGAGGGGACCATCGAGGCCAGTAATAGCCCCTGGAGAGCCCAAGTGGTGGTCGTCAGGACCGGGGAAAAGAACCGGATGGTTGTAGACTACAGCCAGACCATAAATCGGTACACGCAACTCGATGCGCACCCCCTCCCCCGCATAGCGGATATGGTTAATCAGATTGCACACTACCGGGTTTTCTCCACGATAGATCTGAAGTCCGCATACCACCAGCTTCCGATCCGCACGGAAGATCGCCACTACACTGCCTTTGAGGCAGATGGCCGCCTCTTCCACTTCCTCCGGGTCCCCTTCGGCGTCACCAATGAGGTCTCGGTATTCCAAAGAATGATGGACCGAATGGTTGACCAGTACGGGCTGCGGGCCACGTTCCCGTACTTGGATAACGTCACCATCTGTGGCCATGATCAGCAGGACCACGACGCTAACCTTCAGACGTTCCTCCAAACCGCCCAAGCTCTCAATCTGACCTACAACAAAGAGAAATGCGTTTTCCGCACAACCCGACTAGCCATCCTCGGCTATGCCATGGAAAATGGAGTCCTAGGGCCCGCCCCCGACCGCATGCGCCCCCCTCCTGCAACTTCCCCTTCCCCACTGCCCAAGGCCCTGAAAATATGCCTGGGGTTCTTTTCATATTATGCCCAGTGGGTCCCCAACTATACGGACAAAGCCCACCCACTTATCAAAGCCACCATCTTTCCCCTGACGACTGAGGCCTGCCTGGCCTTCAGCCGAGTCCATCCCTTCCAGGTGGAGAGCGACGTGTCGGATGTCGCCCTGGCCGCTTCGCTTAACCAGGCAGGCAGGCCCGTACCCTCAACGCCTCCGAGATTCGACACCCCTCTGTCGAAAAGGAAGCTCAAGAAATTGTGGAAGCTGTGCGGCATTGGAGGCACTACCTGGCCGGTAGGAGGTTCACTCTCATCGCCGACCAACGATCGGTAGCCTTTATGTTCAACAACACATAGCGGGGCAAGATCAAGAATGATAAAATCTTGAGGGGGAGAATCAAACTCTCCACCTATAATTACAATATCGTGTATCATCGTGGGAAGCTCAATGAACCCCCAGATGCCCTGTCCTGCGGCACATGCGCCAGTGCACAAGATGACCGACTTCGGGCCATCCACAATGACCTCTGTCACCCAGGGGTCACCCGGCTTCTCCACTTCATCAAGGCCCGCAACCTGCCCTACTCCACCGAGGAGGTCAGGGCCATGACCAGGGACTGCCAAGTCTGCGTGGAGTGCAAGCCGCATTTCTATCGGCCAGACAAGGCCCACCTGGTGAAGGCATCCCGCCCCTTTGAGCGCCTCAGCATCGATTTCAAAGGGCCCCTCCCCTCCACTGACCGCAACGTGTATTTTCTCAACGTCGTTGACGAGTACTCCCATTTCTCCTTTGCCATTCCATGCCCCGACATGACCGCGGCCACTGTCATCAAGGCCCTGCACAGCATCTTCACCCTGTTCGGTTTCCCCACTTACGTCCACAGTGACCGGGGCTCCTCGTTTATGAGCGATGAGCTGCGTCATTATCTGCTCAGTAAGGGCATTGCCTCGAGGAGGACTACCAGCTACAACCCCCCGGGGAAACGGACAGGTGGAGAGGGAGAACGCGACGGTATGGAAGGCCGTCCTTCTGGCCCTACGGTCTAGAAGTCTCCCGGTTTCCCGCTGGCAGGAGGTCCTCCCCGACGCGCTTCATTCCATTTGTTCGCTCCTCTGCACAGCCACGAACGAGACCCTTCACGACCGTCTATTTGTCTTCCCCAGGAAGTCCATCTCCAGGGTCTTGCTTCCATCCTGGCTGACAACACCGGGGCCTGTCCTCCTCCGGAAGCACGTGAGGAGCCATAAGTCCGACCCCCTGGTCGAGAGAGTCCAGCTCCTACACGCCAACTCTCAGTATGCCTACGTGGCGCACCACGAAGGCCGACAAAATACAGTCTCCCTCCGGGATCTGGCACCCGCTGGTTCCCCAGCGACCATCACCTACGCCCCCCCCCTACACCGAACACCGCCCCCGCCCCTACACGGCCTACACCCCCCCTCCCACCATCGCCGACTCACCGTGATGAAGCTCCAGACGACACGCTCCCAGAGTCAATGAGCCCAACACCCGTGCCCGCAGCAAAGCCGGAGCTGAGGTGATCACAGAGAATGATCAAGGCGCCGGACAGACATGATCTGTGAGCCCACTTCACCCCTGCTGGACTTCAATTTTTAACAGGGGATGAATGTGGTGAACGTATTGCTGCTACAATTCACCACTGTATTGTATTGTATTATGTTGATGCCCTTGTGGGCTCTGCCCCCTCAGGGGTGGAATATAGATCTGCGGCCTGTAGGCGGCACTCAGTACAGAGCAGTCGCAGGCAGGCACAGATCTAGCTTATTAAAACCACTGTTCACTTCTACTAATGCGACCATCAATGTGAATTGATGGTCGCATCACTCTGTAACCTCCGTCAGGTTGTTCGGTTAAGTGGGGAGGTTTCCTCCTTCTCTCCTTTGGGAAAGAAGGTTTCAGGCCTTACCTGTGTAGCCTGAAGGAGAATATGCAGGGAGTCACCACTGAACCATGAGGCCGCTCTCAGTCTTCTTTTTGCTATACTGATAAGTGCATCCCCCCTGAAGAATTCTTCTGAAGCTGATGGAATGACTGCTCACGTATTGATGTGGATCAGAGCTCTGGTTGCCCATTAAACATGGTGCCAGCAATTCTGGCATTGATGACAACTGATGACAGATGATGATCGGCTGATGACATGCCCACCATCAACGCCCAGCTCAAGGTGCTGGGTGGTTAATCTTCCTACCTGCTGGCAGTTAATTAATTGGCCAGCGGGCACCAGATCACTTGGAATTGGGAGTCGGAGCAGGACTACCTTTGCCATCTCCTTCCAGTTGCACGTTTCTCTTCCCGCTGGGTCCTGTAAAATATTTGCCATGGGTTCTAACTTCACAAAGAACAAAGGACAACGAAAAGAACAGCACAGGTAACAGGCTCTTCAGCTTTCCAGGTTTGCACCGACCATGCTGACCGTCTAACTTAAAACCTTCTAAAACTCCAGGATCCGTATCCCTCTATTCTCATCCTATTCATGTATTTATCAAATCACCTCTTAAGCACCACTATCGTACCTGCTTCCACCACCTCCTCCAGCAGCACGTTCCAGGCACCCACTACCCTCTGTGTAAAATACTTCCCTCGCACATTGTGGTAGTCACCACTGTTTGTATATATGACGTATATGAGAAGTAATACGGTAAGGCTCCTGTACTACAGATACAGGGGTAGATCCCTGCCTGCTGGCTCCGCCCAGTAGGTGCAGTATAAATGTGTGTGCTCACCGAGCTGCAGCCATATCGGCAGCAGCTGGAGGAGGCAACACATCTCTGCTTAATAAAGCCTCGATTACTCTCTACTCTTGTCTCGTCGTAATTGATAGTGCATCAATTTATTAAGCAGAGATTTTACAGCGATGGATCTACGCATCAAGTCAGATCGCCTGCAGCTGCACCCTCAAGCAGACAACGCCACGTCCTTCGACCACTGGCTAGCTTGCTTTGAAGCCTATATCAGATCAGTGACAGAACTACCCTCAGAAGCACAGAAACTGCAGATCCTGTACACACGGTTCAGCTCCGATATTTTTCCCCTCATCCGGGATGTGCCCAACTACACTGAAAGAGAATTACAACCGGCCGATCAACAAACTCTACGTCAGGCACCTCCTGTCCACGCGGCAACAACTCCCCAGTGAGTCATTGGAAGATTTCTGGCATGCCCTGCACATCCTGGCGAGGAACTGCGATTGCCGTTGAACATTCCGAACTCCTAATCAGGGACGCATTCGTTACGGGCAGAAGGTCAGCATACATCCGCCAGCGCCTCTTAGAAGGGGGTACGCATGACCTCACGGCGATCAAGAAACTCGCGACCTCACTAACGGTAGCCTCCCGTAACGTACAAGCGTACCCCCCCGACCGCATGGCGCCCCCCTCCTGGACATCGTGGACCTCACCAGCGACCGCCCCCAGCCAACCCCAAGCCTGCGCCTCGCGACAGCCAACAAACCCAGGGGGGCCCAAGTGCTACTTCTGCGGGCAGACAAAGCACCCCCGGCAGCGCTGCCCGTCGCGGAGCGCAATCTGCAAGGCCTGCGGGAAGAAAGGACATTTCGCTGCAGTGTGCCAGGCCTGGTCGATCGCCGCTGTAACCAGCCCCGTTGCTCCTGTACCCCCCCACATGCGACCAGTGGGCACCGCCATTTTCGTCCCTGCAACCCACGTGCAGCCTGTGGGTGCCGCCATCTTTCTCGCATCAGAACACGTGCGTCCCATGGACGCCACCATCTTCCCCCCATCAGACCTCGTGCGACCCATAGGCACCACCATCTTTAACGCCGCCCGCCATGTGCGCCCCGTGGGCGGCGCCATCTTCGGTGCCATTTTGGACGGTGCCTCAGGACCCCTGCTCGTCAGGCACCTCATCGGCCCGCTCATCACCCGGAACCACCGCCGACCAGCCTGGGGCCCACCGACACCAGCCGCGGCTCACCTCCATCACACTCGACCAGTCCCAGCCACACAACCTCGCAACCGCGACAATGATGGTGAAGGTCAATGGCACAAGACATCTTGTCTTCTCGACTCCGGGAGGACGGAGAGCTTCATCCATCCCGATACAGTAAGGCGCAGCTCCCTCGCGGTGCACCCCATTACCCAACGAATCTCACTGGCCTCTGGTCCCACTCCGTGGAGATCCGGGGGTACTGCACCGCCGCCCTCACCGTCCAGGGCGTAGAGTTCAGCAACTTCCGGCTCTACGTCCTCTCCAACCTCTGCGCTGCCTTGCTACTCGGCCTGGACTTCCAGGGCAACCTGTAAAGTCTAACTCTGAAATTCGGCGGGCCCCTACCACCCCTTACTGTATGCGGCCTCACAACCCTTAAGGTCGACCCACCTTCCCTGTTTGCAAACCTCACCCTAGATTGCAAACCTGTCGTCACCAGGAACAGACGGTACAATGCCCAGGACAGGACCTTCATCAGGTCGGAGGTGGATGAAGCATTCTACTGCGGGAAGGCATTATTGAGGCCAGCATCAGCCCCTGGAGAGCCCAAGTGGTAGTTGTAAAGACTGGGGAGAAACACAGGATGGTCATTGACTACAGTCAGACCATCAATCGGTACACGCAGCTCGACACATACCCCCTCCCACGCATATCTGATATGGTCAATCAGATCGCGCAGTACCGGGTCTTCTCTACTGTGGACCTGAAATCTGCCTATCACCAGCTCCCCATCCGCAAGGCGAACCGCCAATACACGGCGTTCGAAGCAGACGGCCGCCTTTACCACTTCCTTAGGGTTCCCTTCGGCGTCACTAATGGGGTCTCGGTCTTCCAACGGGAGATGGACCGAATGGTTGACCGGTACGGACTGCGGGCCACCTTCCCGTACCTTGATA
This sequence comes from Scyliorhinus torazame, assembly GCF_047496885.1. Taxonomy (NCBI): domain Eukaryota; kingdom Metazoa; phylum Chordata; class Chondrichthyes; order Carcharhiniformes; family Scyliorhinidae; genus Scyliorhinus; species Scyliorhinus torazame. Next base: position 77,021,149 of record NC_092708.1, read on the forward strand.
ACGTCACCATCTGCGGCCACGAACCTAACCTTTTCAAATTTCTCCACACTGCCAAACTCCTGAACCTAACGTATAACAAGGAGAAGTGCGTGTTCAGCACCAACCGCTTAGCCATCCTTGGCTATGTCGTGCAAAATGGAGTTCTAAGGCCCAACCCCAACCGCATGCACCCTCTCATGGAACTCCCCCTCCCCCACTGCCTCAAGGCCCTCAAAAGATGCCTGGGGTTCTTCTCATACTGTGCCCAGTGGGTCCTTAACTATGCGGACAAGACCCGAACACTCATTCACTCCACAGGAGGGTCCTCCCTGATGCCCTCCACTCCACCCATCCTCCCCCCAGCGCACCTCACCACAGCCCCCGCTCCAGGATGATCCGTCCTCCCATTGGTTCCACCTGGGGATGAAGATGAGGACCACACGCTCTCGGAGTCACAGGCGACCAAGCCGGCGCCTGCATCGCCACCGGGACTGAGGCGCTCACAACGGAGGATCAAGGCATCTGACCAGCTAGATTTCTGAACTTTTTCCCAAACTGTACATTATAAAAATGCTCACATACATGTAAATAGTTTTCCACCACCCCCGCTGGACTCTTTTTTTAACAGGGGGTGAATGTGATAGTCATCACTGTTTGTATATATGACGTATATGAGAAGTAAGGCTCCTGTACTACAGGTACGGGGGTAGATCCCTCTTGTCATAATTGATAGTGCATCACACATCTCTTGTAAACTTTGCCTTTAGCACCTTAAACCGATGACCCCTAGTAATTGACTCTTCCACCTTGGGGAAAAAGCATTTGACTATCCACTCTGTCCACGCCCCGCATAATTTTTTAGACATCTATCAGTTCACCCTTCAACCTACGTCGTTCCAGTGAGAACAAACCAAATTTATCCAACATCTCCTCATAGCTAATGCCCTCCATACCAGGCAACATTCTGGTAAACCTCTCCTGTACCCTCTTCAAAGCCTCGACATCCTTCTGGTAGTGTGGCGACCAGAATTGAACACTATACTCCAAGTGTGGCCTAACTAAGATTCTATACAGCTGCAGCAAGTCTTGCCAATTTTAATACTCAATGCCCCGATCAATGAAAGCAAGTATGCCGTATGCCTTCTTGACCACCTTCTCCACCTGTGTTGCCACTTTCAGCGATCTGTGGACCTGTACACCCAAATCCCTCCGCCTGTCAATACTCTGAACGGTGCTGCCATTTATTATACATTTCCCACCTGTATTAGACCTTCCAAAATGCATTACCGTACATTTGTCCGGATTAAACTCCATCTGCCATCTCTCCGCCCAAGTCTCCAACCGATCTATATCCTGCTGTATCCTCTGACAGTCCTCATCGCTATCCGCAATTCCACCAACCTTTACACCATCCGCAAACTGACTAATCAGACCAGTTACATTTTCCTTCAAATCATTTTTATATACTGCAAACAGCAAAGGTCCCATCACTGATCCCTGTGGAATACCACTAGTCACAGCCCTCCATTCAGAAACACACCCTTCCACTGCTGCCATCTGTCCTCTATGACCGAGCTGTCATGATATGCAAACAAACCGTTTCACAGACTAGTCAAGTAACATCCCACCATAACAATGTTCACAGAATCATACCTTTTAACCAATGCCCGGAACTCCTGCATCACTTCCCTTTCCGTTCAATGTTTTTTCCAACCCTCGTCGCTTTCTGGGGCTGGTTTAGCACAATGGGCCAAACAGCTGGCTTGTAATGCAGAACAATGCCAGCAGTGCGGGTTCAATTCCCGTGCCGGCCTCCCCGAAAAGGCGCCGGCATGTGGCGACTAGGGGCTTTTCACAGTAACTTCATTGAAGCCTACTTGTGACAATAAGCGATTATTATTATTATTTCACTTGCTAAAAACCTATTTCTACATTTCTAACATTTCCCAGTTCTGATGAAAGATGATTGACCTGAGATGTTAACTCTGTTTTTCGCTCCACAGATACTGCCTGGCCTGCTGAGTATTTCCTGCATTTTCTGCTTTCAATTTCAGATTTCCAGCATCTGCAGTATTATGCTTTTGTCCTCCATTCCATCTCTGGACTTGTCCTGTCCCACCAGTTGGACAGACATTCTGGAGATGCCAATGCAGTGTTCTAGTCAGGAGACAATGGCCCTGGGAGTCCTCAAAATTGAATCTGGGCCCCACAAGGTTTTGTGGCAGTAGATCAAACATGGATAAGGAAACCTCAGGCTGATTACCACATATTGCCCTCCCTCAGCTGATAAATTATTATTCCTCCATTTTGAACATCACTGAAAAAGGCATCGAAGGGAGAATATACTTTTGTTCAAGGGCCTCAGTTTCCATGGAGGTGCTCCTTGGTACCACTATTTATCAAGCTGATCGAGCCCTGAAGGACATATCTACAAGATTGGGTCTGCGGCAAGTGTTAAGGGAACAAACACGAAAGTTAACATGGCGTCATCCACATCAATCTATCTATCTCCCCTATCCATGACAATATTAATCAGTGACCATTACAAAGTTCTTGCAGAGACAAAGTTCTGGTTTCACGCTGAGGAACTGCCGCCCCTCCCCCCCCCCCCCCCCCCCCCCCCCAACGTGGTACTTACTGTATGGCACTACTAACATGTTAAACAGGATAGGTTCTGAACAGATCCAGAAACTCAAAAAAGGGCATCAATGAAGCACTGTGTGTTATCACAGCAGCAGCAGAATTGTATTCAACCACAATATGCGGCCTCATGACCTGGTATATCCCCCAATCTATCATTACCATCAAGCCAGGGGATCAATGAGGTGTGTTAAACAGCATGCCAGTAAAGCACTTAGCATTCCTAAAAATTAGTTTCCAATGCTCTGCAGCCTGGCCATATCCAGTCATGAATAGTGGGGACAATTAAACAACTACAATAGCCCCATCTTCCATGTTGGGAGAGCACAGCATGTCAGTGAAAAAACAAGCCTGAAGCATTGGCAAGCACCTTCAGCGAGAAATGCAGAGTGAATGATTTATTTCGGCCTCTTCTTGAGGGTCCCAACAACACAGAAGTTGGTCTTCAGCAAAGCAATCCCCATCCACCACCTCACTCCTCCGACTGACTGAACTTGTCCTCTCCCTGAACAATTTCTCCTTTAACATGTCTCATTTCCTCCAAACCAAAGGTGTGGCAATGGGTAACCTCATGGGTCCCAGTTTTGCCTGTCTCTTTATGGGGCATGTGGAACTTTCCTTGTTCCAGTCCTACTCCGGCCCCATCCTACAACTCTTTCATCGGTACATCGCCGATTGTTTCGGTGCTACTTCATGTTCCGTCTGGACCTGGAAAAATGTATTAATTTCACTTCCAATTTCCACCCTTCTTTTGTCTTCATATGGTCCATCTCCGATACTTCTCTTCCCTTCCTTGACCTTTCAATTTCAATTTCTGGGGATAGACAGTCCACTAATGTCCATTACAAACCCACTGACTCCCACAACTACCTCAACTACAGCTCTTCACACCACATCCTGTAAGGACTCCATGCCATTCTCCCAGTTCCTTCACCTCCGTTGCATCAATTCCGATGATGCCACTTTCTAAAATGATGCTGCTGACATGCCTTCATTTTTCCTTAATCGAGGCTTCCCACCCACTGTGGTCGACAGGGCTCTCAACTGTGTCTGACCCATCTCCCGCACCTCTGCCCTCATCCCCCTTCCTCCCTCCCAGAACCAGGATAGGGTCCTCCTTGTCTTCACTTTTCTCCCCACCAGCCTCCGCATTCAAAGAATCATCCTCCACCAGTTCCTTAAGTCCAGCATGATGCCACCTCCAAACACATCTTCCCCTTACTCCCCTTGTCAGCATTCCGCAGGGACAGTTCCCTCCGGGATACCCTGGTCCACTCCTCCATCACCCCCAACACCTCACCCTCTTCCCACGACATCTTGCCATTTAATCGCAGAAGGTGTAACATCTGCCCCTTTACCTCTTCCCTACTCACCATGCCAGGGCCGAAACACTCTTACCAAGTGAGGCACCATTTCACGTGCACCTCCTTCAATCTTGTCTATTGCATTCACAGCTCCCAATGTGGTTTTCTCTACACTGGAGAGATGAATCGCAGACTGGGTGACCTCTTTGCAGAACACCTCCGGTCCGTCTGCAAGCAGGACCCAGACCTTCCTGTCGCTGCTATTTCAACTCACCGTCCTGCTCTCATGTCCACATGGCCTTCCTTGACCTGCTGCAATGTTTCAGTGAAGCCCAACGCAAACTCGAGGAGCAGCACCTCATCTTCCGATAAGGCATGTTACAGCCTTCCGGACTCAACATTGAGTTCACCAACTTCAGACTGTGAATTCTCTCCTCCACCCATTTTTATTTCTAGCAATTTATTTTCTTTTCATTTATTGATCTGTTTTCCATCACCATTGTCCCCACCCTCCTCCCCCCCATCCCACTAGGTCCATCTGTTCCCTGTTCCTAGTTGTCCTGTGACACACTGCTTACCTTTCTTCTGTACATTATCAATCTCTTAATGTACTACTATCAGCACACTTCTTAGCCATGATCACTCCATTTACATTCCATTTGTCTTTCTGTCCATGACATCTTTGTCAATCTCCACCTATCACTGGATTACTGGCCCTCTATTCATCCCCACTGCTCCACACCACCTCTCCCCCCCCCCCCACCCCCCCATTTATACAACAGTATAAATCTGACTCCATTTCCAGTTCTCTCCAGCTTTGACAAAGAGTCATCCAGACTCAAAACGTTAACTCTCTTCTCCCTCCACAGATACTGTCAGACCTGGTGAGATTGTCCAGCATTTTGCGTTTTTGTTCCACCCAATTGGATTTATTCCACATGATATTATGAAACAACTGAGTTATAATTTTTACTTCAAAGGCTTTGGGCCCCAAATACTTCCATGTTGTAGTGCTGAAGGCTTGTGCTCCTGAATGAGTAGCACCTCTATCCAAGCTGTTCGGAGACAGCTACAACACTGGTATTTACCCAACAATGTAGAAAATTGCTCAGGTATGTCCTGTCCATAAAAAGCCGGAGTAATGTAATCAGGCCAATTACTGCCCCATCAATCTACTTATCATTAGCAAAGTGATGGAATGTGTTGTCTACAGTGCTATCAAGCGGCAACTACTCATCAATAAACAGCTCACTGATGCTCAGTTTGGGTTCCACCTGGTTGATTTGGTTCTTGACCTCATGACAGCCTTGGGCTAAACAAGAGAACTATATTCAGAGGTGAACTGAGAGTAACAGTCCTTGACATCAAAGTAGCATTTGACAGAGTGCGGCATGAAGGAGCCCTTGCAAAATTGAAGTCAATGGGAATCAGGGGAGGACACTCTGGCTGGAGTCATACTTAACACAAAGGAAGATGGCTGTGATTGTTGATTGCCAATAATGTCAGTCCCAAGACATCACTGCAGGAGTTCCTCAGGATAATATTTTGCCATTATGGCTGTCTACTCTGACAATATGAGAAAATGTGGTGGTGCAGTGGGTCCCTGTCTCAGAGCAAGAAGATCTGGGTTCAAATCTCACCCCAGAACTTGATTGCTCAGGAATAAAGAAGTGAAACAGGTTGGTTATCAGCCTAAACGTTCTTCCAACTTACGCCGATGGCAGATGGAAAGAGTGGGAGAATGATGGAAAGAAATTGAAGCCTCTACCATCCACTATCTACAGCTCTCCACTACAACACGCAAATAAAAGTGTGCATTGCCACAGCAACTATTAGTTGTAACACACCACCAGCACTTTGGCAACAGAACACGAGTACCATGTCTGTTGAATACCTCCAGTATAACCAGAGTGAATGATAATCGACGCAGTTAGAACCAAAACAACAGTGCTAATTTCAATAGGAAAACCTCTTGGTCCATCTCGTGTTGACTCTGAAAGAGGAAAATCCATCTTACTTCACATGCAATATATAATGGAAAGCATAAATGGTGGGGAGGCTGAATGGTCTTGACAGGAAACAACATTAGAGAAGCCAAAGTGGGCATGGTGCAGAGGGTATAGCAATGTAGGCTGATGAAATAATAGGCGCGATTCAGCGGACTAGAAACTAAGTCCGGTTTTGGGCGGGTTTGTCGGGGCGTTTCTCGGCGGCTGCAGCACCAAGATTCACCCCGCCTCTTTGCCAGTTATTTGGGCCTTGGGGAGATTCCCCCTGCCAAGGCCACACTTTAACTGATTTCCTGCTGGCGAGCTAATGATTCCTCGCAGATTGGGGCGCCATTTTTACCAGTAGCCCCAATCTCTGAACCACTCATCCCCATTTCAAGCCCTTCCCAGGGAATAGCCACCAGGGCACACTGGAAGTTCCAGAGTGGCGCAGCTAGGGTGCCCAGGTAGCACTGCCAGGTTGGCAGTGCCAAGGTGCCAGCGGGAGCCAGCCCTGCCCTACCCCCGACCAATGTGGAGTCTCTAATGGGTTGTGAGACCCCACAAGGTGCCGTCGCACCTAGTCCACGCTTGTGAAAACCAGTGCTAAACAGCACCCAGTCGAGATCTCGCAGGTGCGGCTGTTGACTCCCCGGCGCCAGGTGAATACGAAGTTTGGGTATTTAAATGAGCATAATGGCTCAGCAAATATAATTATCTGGCTCTCGCCCAATGAGGGAACGATCAAGATCGTGCCGGGCGGTACGAGTCAGGTGACTTGCAATTGGCCCGGTGCAGAGCCCGATTTGGGGCTCTCGTAGGATTCTCCCATTCGCCAGATGTAAGTTGTGGCTGAATCGCATCTATTATGTTTATAACAGCTAGATACTATATTGTTATACATGCTATTCATCATGATACCTTCTTCTAGCATCTGCTGCAAGCTCACATCTTTTCGGTACATGTCCTGTCAGCCACTGAGGAGATAATTACATCAATCATAAAATATATTCAATAGAATTAAATGGATAAGTTGGCCTTTTTATTGCAAAATGAAATGGGACAGTCAGGTATAAGTGGCAAAAGAAACAAGAGAGTTAAAGCCATATCACTTCACAAATTAAAATAAATGTAACAGTCACTAACTTGTCCAAGTGTCGTACAGATATATCCAAATTGAATAAGATCCAAAGAACACTCATTTGCTTTTGACCAGTGTACCGTTCACTCTTAACCTGGCAATCAATATTTTCCACTGCTTTCAGGACAGTCTAACTACCGTGTTGTATACCATTCTTGTCATGGGTCAATGTAGTGATTTGCCTAATTGTCAATAAGCTGTCAGTCACTTTCTACACAAGAGTTTCATGAACTGACGTTCATTCCATTTGCATCTTGTGATTTATCACACAAGATATATGGTTTCTATAGGAGGAAAATAAATAGTTACTACTTAACAAATCTGTTTTTAAGAAGCAGTGCCTGCAGAAAACTTTTAATCAGGAGACTTTTGCTCCAGGTCTTAACTTGCATGTGTATTGAGAGCTAGGGTATCCGAGATCATGCACAATTTAAGGGGGGGGGAAAAAAATCAAAATCCTCTTTTGGGTTCGTTTAGCGGGGTGTTTCTCGGTGGCTGCAGAAGCTGAGAAACAGCCCGCTATTCAATGGGACTTTACTATTTTTTTGGCCTTGGCGGGGAAACACTTATATAATTTTCTGCTCATAACGTATTTGGAAGGACTGCAAGCTCCTTTTATTAAATTTATGAAGATGGGGAGTGATACTAAAAATATGAACAGAAAAATAAAACACTAAGGCTGTTATGAGGAAACAGATTCACGAATAGATAGCAGAGACCTGCTTTGCAAATGTAACAAGCACTGTACAATGTCAACCAATGTACATTTTAACATTAAGATTTTACTTTAAAAAAACCTCCATTTTCATTTTTAAATAAAAAGAGTACTTGTGGATCGCGTCAGATCTTTTGACCCCCCTCAGCATCTCCACTATGACCTCCGGTCCCCCCACCACACCAAACCTACCTCTTCAAGGGTCCTTTAGCCCCCTTAACCCACCTCTTAAAGGCAAGGCGCCCCAGGCCTGACCCCGGCACAGTTAACCTGGCACCTGCACATCTTGGCACTGCCAGTTTGGCAGTGCCACCCAGGCACCCTGGCATTGCCAGGGTGATACTGCCAGGATGACTGGGTGGCAGTGCCAAAGTGACAGTGCCAAGGTGCCATTGCGAGTGCCACCCTGCCCAGAGCGCAACCATCCGGGGTCTCCAGTGGCTTGTTTGTGTGGAGCAGTATGTTGCCTCCCTGGTGCGAGGGTTAAGGATGTCTCGAAGCGGGTATAGAACATTCTGGAGAAGGAGGATGAACAGCCAGTGATCGTGGTGCACATTGGTACAAACAAAATAGGTTAAAAAAAAGGGATGAAGTCCTAAAAGCAGGATACAGGTAGCTAAGAAGGAAGTTAAGAAATCGGACTTCAAAGGTAGTGATCTCAAGATTACTACCGGTGCCATGTGCTAGTCGGATTAGAAATGACAGGATATATAGGATGAATACGTGGCTGAAGAGATGGTGTCAGGGGGAGGGTTTCAGATTCCTGGGGCATTGGGACCGGTTCTGGGAGAGGTGGGACCTGTACAAATTGGACGGGTTATACCTGGGCAGGACTGGAACTGGTGTCCTATTTGCTAGAGCAGTTGGGGAGGGTTTAAACTAATATGCCAGGGGGATGGGAAGGAGTTAAAGAAAGAGGGAGAAAGGACAAGACAAAAGGTAGAAAAGTGAATAAGAAAAGTGATAGGTGGAGAAACCAAGGGCAAAATTCAAAGAGGGCAGTAGAGAAAAATATCGGGAGCAAGGCAAACAATGTGAAAAGATAAACTTAAAGGCTCAGAGCCTTAATGCACGGAGCATTTGCAATAAAGTGGATGAACTAACCGTGCAGATAGATATAAATGAGTGGGATATAATTGGGATTACGGAAACATGGCTGCAGGGTGACCAGGGATGAGAACTGAACGTCCCAGGGTTTTCAGTATTTAGGAAGGACACACATGAAAGAAAAGGTGGTGGCGTGGCACTGCTGGTTAAAGAGGAAATTAACACAGTAGTGAGAAAGGATATTAGCTCTGACAATGTGGAATCTGTATGGGTAGAGTTGAGAAATACCAAGGGGCAAAAAACATTAGTGGGTGTCATATATAGACCCCCAAACTGCAGTGGTTGTTAGACGTTTTAGTTGCTGTGATATGAAGAGTCTAAAGTTCTGTTCCTTTTTCACCAACACACATTTATTTCATTCCAAAAGACTTTGCACAAAACTCTAACTACACATCATAGAATATCATAGAATTTACAGTGCAGAAGGAGGCCATTCAGTCCATCGAGTCTGCACCGGCTCTTGGAAAGAGCACCCTCCCAAGATCAACACCTCCACCCTATCCCCATAACCGAGTAACCCCACCCAACACTAAGGGCAATTTATCAGGGCCAATCCACCTAACCTGCACATCTTTGGACTGTGGGAGGAAACCGGAGCACCCGGAGGAAACCCACGCACACACGGAAGAACGTGCAGACTCCACACAGACAGTGACCCAAGCCGGGAGTCGAACCTGAGACCCTGACGCTGTGAAGCAATTGTGCTAATCACCATGCTACCGTACATCACCTGACAGAGGCCACCTGAAGCCCCTTTACATATCAGTGTCAATTTATGGATACTTAACATAAATGAGACAACTAATTGCAATGTCACTTAACCCATTACTTAACAGTCTCCCCTTGGAGAAAAAAAAATAATTAGGTGAAATTTTTTTTCAAGAAAGTCATAAACACACACGTGGGGCGAAATTCTCCCCCAACGGCGCGATGTCCGCCGACTGGCACCAAAGACGGCGCCAATCAGACGGGCATCGCGCCGGCCCAAAGGTGCGGAATGCTCCGCATCTTTGGCGGGCTAGCCCCAACATTGAGGGGCTAGGCGGACGCCAGAGGGATTTCCGCCCCGCCAGCTGGCGGAAATGGCGTTTGTTGCCCCGCCAGCTGGCGCGGAAATGCGGCGCATGCGCGGGAGCGTCAGCGGCCGCTGTCAGTTTCCCGGCGCATGAGCGGGAGCATCAGCGGCTGCTGTCAGTTTCCCGCACATGCGCAGTGGGGAGAGTCTCTTCCGCCTCCGCCATGGTGGAGGCCGTGGCGGAGGCAGAAGGGAAACAGTGCCCCCACGGCACAGGCCCGCCCGCGGATCGGTGGGCCCCGATCGTGGGCCAGGCCACCATGGGGGCACCCCCCGGGGTCAGATCGCCCCGCGCCCCCCCACGACTCCGGAGCCCGCCCACGCCGCCTGGTCCCGCCGGTAAATACCAGGTTTGATTTACGCCGGCGGGACAGGCAATTTCTGGGCGGGACTTCGGCCCATTGGGGCCGGAGAATCCAGCGGGGGGTCCCGCCAACCGGCACGGCCCGATTCCCGCCCCCGCCCAATCTCCGGTACCCCCCCGGCGGGGGGTCGGAGAATGAAGCCCATGATTTCCCCCCCTTTTTTTCAGTTTTTTTTTGTTTGGACGATAAAGAAAAAAAACAATTACAGAAACAAGCACCCTTCATTAACAATATCCAAAAGTTTCTGTGAACTTGCCCCTCTTTTCGTAAAACAGTCTGACAGTTGATAGCCACTGTCGACCCATTTAATTTTTGCTATTTCCCCTCTGTCCAACATCTGCTTCAAACTTGCGATGTCTATCCGTAACCTCTTTTCATTGACACTTTTTGTAGAGTGCACATTTTCCCACAGGGATTTATTGTCAATGTGACAGTCAATAGGTATATAACCCAAATCCCCTAATCCCAAAATTTCTGTCAATATCTGACTTATATAAAAGGCCATATCCACCAGGCTCAACGTCTCAGCAGCCAAAGTGCTTTTTACCACTCTCCTTATTTTCTTTGTTTCCCACACAAGCGGGCAACATTTACCATTGTTCCCCAAAAGGAAAATTATAAAACCTCCTGCGCTTGAAACCCCATCACATAAATTTGCGTAGGACGCATCACTATAAACTATGAGTTTCAAGTGCCTAAGGTCACCTAAAACCGGGAACTTCAAAACACATGCATGTATTTTTAGTTTGGCCAACGCTTTATTTGCTCTTATTATATCTTCCACTTTGGGATCATTCATTTTTGAACTCAACTCGAAGACATCAAAACTCACGTCCGGTCTAGTCTGTCTACCTAACCAGTTCAGTTGCTCAATTAAACTTCGCAGTTGCTCTTTTTCTATCTTTGAAACCATTGCGTCTTTTTGTGAAAATTGGCCACGACTAATTGCTATTGGGCTGATGCTTTACAAATAAGATTGCCCCTAACTTAGTCTGTCCAATTTCCAGTCCAATATATTTAAATGCGCCGGAAGCCTGACTTCCAACCCTGAATTCTTTCCTCAAACCAGAGATTACAATAGCTTCAAAATCACTAGTCCCACCCCACAAAAAATCATCGACATGCATCATAAAGATGCCACAAAGATTTCCTTTATAATGCCAGTAAAACATTGCAGGATCTGCTTTCAACTGGCAACAGCCTAACTTTAACAAAACTGACCTTACCGAAAAATACCAGACTCTAGGTGCATCATTTAATTCATATACACATTTGTTCAACTTCCAGAGTACCCCTTCTGTGTTAGCTGCTTCTTTAGGATGGAGAAAAATGTCTCTCTGGAGCTGATGCCCCTGTAAAAAGGCAGCTTTTATATCTATAGATTTGCATTCCCATGCCTTTGTGGCTAATAGAGCCAAAATGATCTTGAAAATAACCTTTCCTGCTGTAGGTGAATCAACCCTTAAATCCTGATCTTCTAAGCTTTCTTCAAATCCCCTTGCCACAAGCCTGGCCTTTGCCTTATAAGTTCCATCCGGAAGAACCTTTTCCGTGCAAATCCATCTGTGGGATAGAGCTCTTTGTCCCCTATCCGGTACTTCCGTGTATACCCCAAATTCACTCCAACTCTGCAATTCTTGCTGTTTAGCATCTTTGATAACTTTTTCATCTAATTTATTTGAAGCCACCAAAATCTCACGTGCATGTGGGCTTCTACTCCTATTAGTATTCGTAGTCTTACTCATGTTCTGAGGTCTTGATAAACTATGTCCCCTCTCCCGCCTGGTATCTCGTTCTGTACTGCTACTGCTTGATCTTTCCCTTCTGCTGTGGGATGTCCTTTCAATAATTCTCAACCTTTTCCTGTGGACCTGTTCACTATCCGATGTACTATCTGAACTTGCACTGCCTTTCTGTGCCCTCCATTTTTGAACTTCATTTTCCCAATCCATTGTCTTGACTCCTTCCCCTGAATGCTGTACATTCAACCAATGTTTATACTTTCCAGTGGCCTTCCCTGCTCTACTAATAACAGTTGCAGCCTTCCATTGACTAGACCCTTCAGGCAAGTATGTCACTTTTGTACCAACTTTTGGCAGTTGCCCTTTCGGAAAAATGGCCTGTTCTAATTCATCTGAAGTGTTGTGTTCCTCTACAGAAACCCTGTCTATATCAGTTAACTGGTCCTCATAGTTCTGTAACACATGCGTACCAGATAATTCTGGTTCCTCGTCATGTCTGGGTGCTCTGTCTAAATTTGAAAATTTGTAATCTGTACCCATTATCCTTGATGAATGTACCCTAACAGTTTGATTATCATGTTGTAAAATAATTGTTTTGCCATCTATGCCTATGATCTTCCCTGGGCCTTTCCATTCATTAGTATTGTCTCTCTTATAATATACCATGTCTCCTTGCTGAAAAACGGCATCTGATGGCCGTAAATTATGTCTTAAAGCTCTGCGAATTCTGTCAGAGACTTCTGCTTCCAAAAAAGTTTTTCTCTGCTATGTAATGCATTTAAATGTTCAGCAAAACCAGAGCTAATTGTAGACCCCTCCCAAGCTGGAGGCTAGTCATCCAAAATGGATGGAATTTCAGGATTTCTACCAAACACTAATTGATAAGGACTATAGCCCTCAACCATCTGCAATGAATTCTTTGCATGTACTGCCCATGCTAAAGTTGAATTTAGCCTGAACTTTGGTCAATCTGCCAAAATTTTCCGAAGCATGACAGCATGATTTCTTTCACAGATACCATTACTAAATGGGCTTTCTGCAGGCGTATTCATAACTCTGATATTCATGTTTTCACACATATCCCTAAATTCATCATTAGCAAATTCTCCCCCATTGTCCGTAAGGGATTTTACCGGTGGACCCATTCCTGTCCCTATCCATTTTTCCACGATTTGACACAGAATTACTCTCTTTCCTTTACTCCATACAATCGTTGATTGACTAAATCTGGTTGCTAAATCTACAAAATGCAAAATAAATATATTATTTGCTTTGTCCCAGATCTTAAGGTCCATGGCCACAATGTTGTTAAAATCCCTGGCCAAAGGTAGGGTTACTATCGGTCGTGCTGGTGTCCTTCTGTACTTCCTACAAACTTCACAGCGGTCACTAACCTGTTCTATCAATTTAGTATAGTTGTCATCCCTTACCACAGCATCCTTTAATAAAAAAAATGTCAGCCTCCGAGGAGACGGCTGTGCAAAGTGCCGATGCAGTTTTAATACCACAAGCTCTTTATCAGCTAAAGACCCATTTGCAACTGCCATTAACACATTCTTAACCACTCTACTTTAAATATTATTTATCAGTAATGGAATACAATAGTGTCCCGACTGTGTAAATTGTAAGTCCACCGTCTTTCCAAAAACTGTTGCCTTATCCTGTTCCATATCCAGTTTCATGTGTGCTTTCTTCGTCGACGGTCTGCTCAGAAGCAAAGGTATCTCATTTAATACAACATCCGTGCTGATGAAATGATTCACTCCGGCAATATTGCAAGGGATCACCACTCTTTTCAGCGACTTCAGAGTATTATCATCCCCAAACTTGAAACTTGTGGAACTTTCAAATTCCTTAACCTTGTTACGGTTTTCAGCATTCAAGGAGTCCAGATAGCATTTTAACCAGTCCATTCCACACACAGTAGATGTGCAGCCACTGTCCAATATAGCACATTAGCAATATAGTTGAAGGATTCTGCAACACCCTCATTACCGGCGTAAAACTGCTTGTCAATAGGACAATGCCTTCTTTCTGGTCACTATCTTTTTCCTCTTCTGACTCTTCTGTGTCATGTGTCGCTTCAAACACTCTATCATAACAGGTTGGACAGTTGAAAGCATAATGGTATTGAGAGTCACATCGAAAACATCGATTTATCATGCCCCGTGCATTTCTGGGGTTCATCTTCCTGTTGTAGGTTCTAACTGGGTTTCTGTCTTCATAGTTTCCTTGTCTCGGTATCCTTCTATAGTCTTGAGCCCTGTTCGTAGCCATACGGTTTCGCCATCCTGTTAGTAGTGTATCTTCCATAGTCTGCCTTATTGCAGGCTGACCTATTTGGGTCATCAGAGCCATCAGAATCGAATGTTTCCGCAGAAACCTTTGTAAAGCTTTTGTCATCTGTTCGAATAAGGTATCCTTATCAGTAAATTGAACTCCTGTCAAAACCAGGAGCCTATCCATGTTGCTCAAGTCAAGTAATTTAAAGGCCACACAGACTGTGGAAATTCCAGGTTGTGTTTCTGCAGCCTTTTATATAGTCCGCCAAATTCCATTATATAGTCTTCCATGGAGATAGCCTCCATTTTCTGGAACTTATCAAAATCCGACCATGCTTCATCCGCACTTAACAAGTCATCTTTCTTATAAATCTTATCCATATAATGTAATAAAGTCTCCAGACCTTCTTCTGAGTCTAACTCTTCCAATTCCAGCTCAGAAAGCACTTTGTTTTGGATTTTACTGCCATATGGTGGAGAAAGAGCCAATGCCATACCTTGTTTTCTCTTTCCCAAAGCAGTTACCTTACTCCACATAACTACTGTACTTCTCCATTGGTCGTACGATTCCCTTTCAGAAAATAAGGGAGGATAGTCATATGCAGCCATCTTTATCCTCGGTTCAGCCATATATCCCTTTTTTTTTCTTTTCTCACTCACTCCTTGGTTTGATCTGGAAAAGTTGTATCTTTCAACCCTTCACACTTATACAGCAACTATTCTCTGCTACCAATTGTTAGACGTTTTAGTTGCTGTGATATGAAGAGTCTAAAGTTCTGTTTCTTTTTCACCAACACACATTTATTTCATTCCAACAGACTTTGCACAAAACTCTAACTACACATCACCTGACAGAGGCCACCAGAAGCCCCTTTACATATCAGTGTCAATTAATGGATACTTAACATAAATGACACAACTGATTGCAATGTCTCTTAACCCATTACTTAACAGTGGTGAGGTTGGGAATGGCGTTAAACGCGAAATTAGAGATGCATGTAATAAGGGAATATCGGTGATCATGGGTAATTTTAACCTTCACAAAGATTGGGCAAATCAAATTAGTCACAATGCCGTAGAGGAGGAATGCCTGGAGTGTATATGGGATGGTTTTCTTGACCAATATGTGGAGGAACCAACGAGAGAACAGGCCATCTTAGACTGGGTACTGTGTAATGAGAAGATAATCATTGTCAAACTGGCTGTACGAGACCCCTTGGGGATGAGCGACCACAACATGATTGAATTTTTTATCAAGATGGAGAGTGAAGTAGTTGATTCGGAGACTAGGGTGCTGAATCTTAATAAAGGGAACTATGAAGATATGAGGTGTGGGTTTGCCTTGATAGATTGGGGAGAATTACTTAAAGGGATGACAGTAGATAGACAATGGCAAACATTCAAGGAACGCATGGGGGAACTACAGCAACTGTTCATTCCTGTCTGGCACAAAAGCAAAGGGGGTAAGAGGGCCAATCCATGGCTTACAAAGGAAATTAGAAACAGTATCTGATCCAAGGAAGCAGCATCCAGATTGGCCAAGAAAAATAATAGGTCTGAGGTTTGGGAGCAGTTTAGAATAATCAAAGGACGGAGGGATTGATTAAGAAAGGGAAAGTACAGTACGAAAGTAAGCTTGTAGGGAACATAAAGACTGACACTAAGAGTTTCTTCAGATATGTGAAGAGAAAGAGATTGGTATAGAGGAATGTAGGCCCCCTACTGACAGAAACAGGGGAATGCATAATAAGGGACAAAGAAATGGCTGAACAATTGAATACATACTTTGGTTCAGTCTGCACAAAAGAGGAAGCAAATCTGATACCAGAAATGCTGGAGAATGAAAGTTTTAGTGAGAAGGAAGAACTGAGGGAGATCAACATTAGTAGAGAAATGGTGCTTGGAAAATTGATGGGATTGAAGGCAGATAAATCCCGAGGGCCTGAGAATCTGCATCCCAGAGTGTTTAAGGAGGTGGCTCTGGAAATAGTGGACGCATTGGTGGTCATCTTCCAGAATTCTATAGACCCTGGAACTGTCCCTGCAGATTAGAGGGTGGCTCACGTCACTCCGATATTCAAAAAGAGAGGTAGACAGAAAGCAGGGTATTATAGACCAGTAAGCCCAACATCGGTAGTGGGGAAAATTCTTCAATCCATTATCAAGGACATTAAAGCGGAACTTTATAGAAGGCAGTGGCAGGATCAGCCAGAGTCAGCATGGATTTATGAAGGAAAAATCATGCTTGACAAATCTGTTGGAATTCTTTGAAGATGTAACCAGTACAGTTGACAAGAGGGTGCCAGTCGATGTGGTATATTTGGACTTTCAGAAGGCGTTTGACAAAGTCCCACATAAGGATTTTTATTGTACAAAATTAAAGCACATGGGATTGGGGGAAATGTATTGAGGTGGATAGAAAACTGGCTGGCAGAGAGGAAACAAAGAGTAGGGATTAATGGGTCCTTTTCCAATTGGCAGGCAGTAACCAGTGGGGTACCACAGGGATTGGTGTTGGGACGCCAGCTATTCACAACATATATTAATGATTTAGATGAGGGAACAAATGTAACATCTCAAAGTTTGCAGATGATACCAAGTTAGGTGGGAGGGTGAATTATGATGAGGATGCAGGGATCCTACAGCATGATCTGGAAAGGTTGGGCAAGTGGACAAATTAATGGCAGATGCAGTACAATTTGGGTAAGTATGAGGTTATTCACTTTGGAAGTAAAAACAAGAAGGCAGATTACTTCCTGAATGGTTATAAATTGGGAGAGGGGAGTGTGCAGCGGGACCTGGGTGTCCTTATGCACCATTCGCTGAAGGTAAGCATGCATGTGCAGCAGGCGGTAAAGAAGGCTAATGGTATGTTGGCCTGCATTGCGAGAGGTTTCGAGTACAGAAGCAGAGATGTGTTGCTGCAATTATACAAGGCCTTGGTGAGGCCACACCTGGAGTATTTTCTGAGGAAGGATGTTCTTGCTCTCGAGGGAGTGCAGCAAAGGTTTACCAGACTGGTTCCAGGGATGGCGGGACTGTCATATGAGGAGAGATTGACTAGGTTGGGATGGTTCTCGCTGGAGTTCAGAAGAATGAGGGGGGATCTCATAGAGACTTATAACATTTTAACAGGACTAGGCTGGGTAGATGCAGGGAAGATGTTACCAATGATGGGTGTATCCAGAACCAGGGGTCACAGTCTGAGGATTCAGGGTAAACCATTTCGGAAAGATATAAGGAGACATTTCTTCACACAAAGAGTGGTGAGCCTGTGCAATTCGTTACCACAGGAAGTATTTGATGCTAAAACTTTGAATATATTCAAGAGGCAGCTAGATATAGCACTTGGGGAGAATGGGATGAAAGGCTATGGGGATAAAGCAGGATTCGGCTATTGAGTTGGATGATCAGCCATGATTGTGATGAATGGTGGAGCAGGCTCGAAGGGCCAAAAGGCCTCCTCCTGCTCCTGTCTTCTATGTATCTATGTATCTAAATGGCGCCTGTTTGAGGCTTCGCTGGAGAGACTGTTAGTTCCAGGACTCTGGGAGAATATGTTACGAACAT
This sequence comes from Scyliorhinus torazame, assembly GCF_047496885.1. NCBI lineage: Eukaryota > Metazoa > Chordata > Chondrichthyes > Carcharhiniformes > Scyliorhinidae > Scyliorhinus > Scyliorhinus torazame. Next base: position 77,039,057 of record NC_092708.1, read on the forward strand.
ATTTGATTGTGCTGAATGGCTCATTTAAATATGCTAATCTGGATCTTGCCCTCCAGATTGCGACGTCTAGCGAGGGTCGGTTGAATCTCGCAAGATTAAATGGTGTCATCGCGACACCAAGGCGGGCGCAATGAGACCGATCAATTCCCATATATCAAACTCTAAAGTGAGTCCAGCATATTTGTCAATGACATTTTAATATAGTCAACTCATTTTTACTTTGCTTCTGAGTTTGTTGTTGTTTGTGCAACAAGGAGTGTGATGTGCATAAGGATATGACATGATCTCAATTCCAGTAATTCAAGGGCCAATACAACGATGGAGATTTAGAGGAAATTCGGTCTGTATTTTTAAGATGGAGGAGGCTCAGCTTGGCTCGGTCCACGCCATCTGAAGAGTCGGAGGGAAACACATCCCCCCAGCTCCAACAGCCCCAATTCCACAATAATAATAATAATTGTTTATTGTCACAAGTAGGCTGCAATGAAGTTACTGTGAAAAGCCCCTAGTCGCCATATTCCGGTGCCTGTTCAGGGCGGCCGGTATGGGAATTGAACCCGCGTTGCTGGCATTATTCTGCATTACAAGCCAGATGTTTAGCCCACTGTGCCAAACCAGCCCATTATGCTCTAATGAGCAGTGATTGGCACAAGGTGGGATATCTGCCCTCACCGAGGACGAATTCCTGGCTTGGAGAACTGCCAGCCAATCAGATTGACCAGCAAGTCTCCAATCACTCCAGGGACAGTGCTGCAGTGGTCGGAAGAAGCACTGCAGTGAGCTGTCTGGAACTTTGTCCCAGGACCCAGAGGGCAGGTAAGTGGAGGGGTCGCAGGGAGGGGAAGGTATGGCCTGGGGGTGTCACGACAGGGACTCAGAGGATGGGCCGGCGGGGGCAGTGGAAGAGGGGTGAGGGAAACCAGTGACAGTGGTCCAGAGCTCACCAGGGCTTAAAGAGAGGGTTCCTCCGGTTAGAAGGGGCCTTCTGATAGAGGTGGCCGTCCCCTTTCCAGCCCAACATCAAACTTCCCCCAAACTGTCACCCGCCTGTCAGCCTAAATATTAAGGCTGGGTGAGAAAAGGCCTTTAACTCGCCAATAAGGACTTTAATTGGGGCAGGGCTTCCTGTCCAAGGCCCTGCCTGCCCTAGTATAAAATCGCAATCAGGCCAAGGCGGGTAGAAACCTAGGTGGGACCCCATACATGCAATTCTACGCCCCCCCCCCCCCCCCCCCCGCCCACTGCCAAGAACTCACTGGGTGAGTTCTGACCTTGAAGTTGGAAGCAAAGTAAGACAAGTTGTGACAATTAGATTCAGGATGCCCAGAGGCCGTGCCACATTTTAACGATGCCCCCCTTGATGCATTGCTGGTGGTTGTGAGAAGCCAAAAGAAGATACTCTGCTAATAATGGGAGGAAGAAGCTGGCTCTTATCCTGGATTCAGTGAAGGACACTTTTTAACAAAAGATGAGTACAGTTGCAAATTCACCAACATCTGGGGTTATCAGCAACCCCCTAAATCAGCCATTTTAACATAACTTCTTCACATTACCCCTGACAAGACTTAACTTTGCAAGTGCACCCATCCTTCCCTTTTATGCATTTCCTCAATAACCATCTCTATGGGGAAATGGTGGCACACTGATCATGTCACTAAATGAGTAATCCAGAAGCCCAGATTAATGTGTATTTCCAGCATTTTTTCTGTTTCAATTTTTTTGTGACAATTTCAAATTGTCTATTATTTTTGAAATGGAATATTAAAGCTTGTAGGGCAGGATTCTCCGTCCTGCCAGACCCGTTTTCTGGCGCGGCACGTTCCCGCCGGCAGCGGGACCCTCTGTCCCAGCAGTCGGCCAATGGGATTTCCCATTGTGGCCACCCCCACACTTTCGGGAAATCCGAGGGCGTGAGTGCTGATGTGTTGGGTGTTCTGGATCACAAACAGGTCACCAACACTGGAAGTGGTGCACCTCTATTTTATTATAAGGTTAACTATATTAACATACTTGAACTGTGGGTAAATGCAATACCAGCTTTAACTGTTGACCCTTGCCTACTCCTAACCAGGTGATGCACTCAGCACATGGTGAATGTCTGTGTTGCAGGCTGTGAGCTCTGTGCTCCGAGCTGGCTGCTACTAGAATGAGCGGGAACTCTCCTGTCCCCTGTCTTTATAGTGCGTGTGCTCTCACTGGTGATTGGCTGCGGTGTTGTGTTTGCTGATTGGTCCCACTGCATGTCCATCAGTGTGTGTCTGCACCATAATATACTGGTGTATATTATGACAAGTGCGCTGCCGGCAAAGCGGAGGTTCCCGCCGACGGAGAATCCGCACTTGAAGTCTCCATTTAAAAAGCAAGTAATTTGTACTTTTCACTCTTGTTTGTCTGCTGGATATAATACAAATATAGGAGAGTGAAACCATTTTTTTGCTCTTTGGTCCTAATGTTTAATACCATTAACATTCAAGCAAAAATCAAATTGTAAATCTCACTGTACACCCTAAAACCTTATATGGTGAGCCTGTGACAGTCTATCATTCTGCCTGAATGGTACAGTATAAAACTCTATCGTAATCGCTAAGTGCTTCCATTTAAAGGAACAAAGTACACCCCCACTTGTTCTCACTTTCCCAAATTTGAAACATCCTTTTAGATACAAAGTTTTTTCTTTGTCCCTAAGTGGCTGTATGAGTGGAGGAAGTGAAAGCCATTAGCACACAAGTGTATGATTTTGTGAAGCATTGTGAAAATACTCTCCTGAGTAGACTGTAATTCAGGCTATAAAAAACTAGTGTCCTGCCTGCTAATGGGGGAAAAATAAAGTTATTTACTCCTTTTAAAGTTTGTTTCTGATATTGTTGCTGTCAGAGGAAAGTGGATAGTCAGCACAGTGCAGTTGACTCGAAAAAGAACTGTTATTCCCAAATGCCAGGAGGCAATAGAGGGATTAGGTGCGCTTTGGAATGAAGAATGAAAGATCAGAGGAAACCTTTAAACTTCTGTACAAGATGAAAAGGGCAGCTAAGTTTCAAACAAATCTATTTTATTTCTGGTTTTGTGTCATGTCCTATTAAAAGTCAAACGTGGAGATATTTTTGGAAGTGCCATTGCAAAGAGCAGTTGAATCAACTTGCAGTACTGAAAGCAGAATGATTCAACCAATTATTTGTTACTTTATTGAAGAGAAGCATTACGTGTCCTCCTCTCAGACCATCAACATTAACAAATGTTCAATTAAAATAATTAAATAGTTGGCACGTTTTAACTGCTGAGGCCCTGGGTTGCCAGGCCGTGTGCGCAGGAAATTCCTTTACTTCTCAAGACCTTTAACATCCTTGAGAACATTCTTTTACATTTTTCATCTCATTGAGCCCTGGCCGGCTCAGCGCAACTAAAATGGTGATTGCGTTATTAGTTAGGATCTCCAATTTCAGGCACATTTCAATCTGCAGTCTATTGATGCAAAAACAATTGACATTCAAAATATTAATGTGGTGTGACTGAATAGAATGTCACTGAAAATAGCACAGCTTTCAGATTTCTTAACTGGATTTCTTTTCAAATGGAAAGGCAGCCAGTTTATGACAGAGCAGTGGCACAGTGTAATGAAGCAGCAGTGTATGGCGTATGAGCATTGTTCAATATTCCCTCATGCTTAATTATGCTGATGCTACTGAATTCCTTGTTTTAGTTTTGTGGAGACCAGGGATACAGACTTTTGTCTGTCAATTTGGGGGGGATTGAGTTACGAAGTCCTGAATATTTGTTCATTGGATGTGGGTGTCGCTGGTTGGGCCAGCATTTATTGACCATCCCTAATTGTCCTTCAACTGAGTGGCTTGTTAGGCCATTTCAGTGGGCACTCAAGAGTCAACCACATTACTGTGAATTTGGAGTCACATGTAGGCCACACGAGGTAAATGTGTTTCCCTAAAGTACATCAGCGAACCAGATGGGCTTTTACGGTAATCGACAATGGTTTCATTGTCACATTGGACTTTTTTACTTCCAAACTTTAACATCTGCCATGGTGGAATTTGAACCTGGGTCCCAAGAGCATTGCCCTGGGTCTCTGGATAGCTCGTCCAGTTATAATAGTACTACACTGCCGCTTCCCCCTTAACTGTTGTAAAACAATTTTCTCAGCTCTATCCCATTTCTAAATGCCGCCCGAATCTCTGAACTCCCCAACGCGTATCCGGCCCGCCTAATACCCCTTGAGCCCCCCACAGCCTCAGAAGGGCAGGGCACCCCCGGGCCCAATCCCCAGTGCAGGTAATATGTCACCTGAAACCTTGGCACTGCTAGCCTGGCACCCTGGCAATGTCCCTGCCAGCCTGGTAGTGCCATGTTGGCACCCTGGAAGTGCCAGGATCATGCCTGGGTGGCATTGTGGGGGCCAAGGTACCACCCTGCTCAATGTCTGATCACCCAGGGGCCCCCAATTGCCCGGTAGACCCCCCCCTGCCCCCAAGTCCCATTATGCCTGGTCTATATTGGTGGAGACCAGTGCTAATCACCGCTTGCTCAGTGTCTCTTCGGCGTGGGGGTTAGATCCCTTGTGAAGTAATGGAATGTCACTGATTCGTAATCCACAGACCCTGGCTAAAGTTCTGGTGGCAAGCATTCAAATCTAAACAGGAAAACTGTTGGAATTTGTATCAAGCAATAATCTGGGATTGAAAAGCAAGGGCAGGATTTTTCAACCATTCCCGCCAGAGGGAACTTCTGGTCTTGTCACCGCCGACCTACTGCTGTGGATTCCCCGGTGGTAGAGGGTTTGAACAACAGGAAACTCCATTAACCGCTGCGGGACTGGAAGATCACACTGCCAGCAAATGACAAGCTGTGTTCACTGCCACAGAACACACCGTGGAGAGGGCTGAAAATGCAGCCCCTTGTCTCAGTAATGGTAATGATGCAATCATTGTTGATTGTCATAAAAACCCATATGGCTCTCTGTGATAACTCTCATGAGGACCATGAGGGATCATTCATCGATCTCCCTGTGGGGCTCATGGAGTATGAGTTTCCATGGTAAAGGGTAGAGGCCCATCCAGCTGAGCTTCGTTATCGAGCCCTTTAAATGCTGTCTCGGGGCGAAATTCTCCGGAAACGGCGCGATGTCCGCCGACTGGCGCCCAAAACGGCGCAAATTAGACGGGCATCGCGCCGCCCCAAAGGTGCGGAATGCTCCGCATCTTTGGGGGCCGAGCCCCAACCTTGAGGGGCTAGGTCGGCGCCGGACAAATTTCCGCCCCGCCAGCTGGCGGTAAAGGCCTTTGGTGACCCCGCCAGCTGGCGCGGAAATGACATCTCCGGGCGGCACATGCGCGGGAGCGTCAGCGGGCGCTGACGGCATTCCCGTGCATGCGCAATGGAGGGAGTCTCTTCCGCCTCCGCCATGGTGGAGACCGTGGCGGAGGCGGAAGGTAAAGAGTGCCCCCACGGCACAGGCCCGCCCGCGGATCGGTGGGCCCTGATCGCGGGCCAGGCCACCGTGGGGGCCCCCCCCAGGACCCCGGAGCCCGCCCGCGCCGCCTTGTCCCGCCGGTAAGGTAGGTGTTTTAATTTACGCCGGCGGGACAGGCATTTTAGCGGCGGGACTTCGGCCCATTTGGGCCGGAGAATCGAACGGGGGGGGCCGCCAACCGGCACGGTGCGATTCCCGCCCTCGCCGAATATCCGGTGCCGGAGACTTCGGCAACCGGCGGGGGCGAGATTCACGCCAGCCCCCAGCGATTCTCCGACCCGGCGGGGGGTCGGAGAATCTCGCCCCAGACCTGGACCAGGAACCCTCTTAGTCCTGGGCTGGGTCACTTGTGTTGTACGCAACGGGTGCAGCTTTGCTTTTGAGTTTAAAATAAAATTAGTGAAACCTTCACCTTCATGTCTTCTGGGTTACTACACTTATTAATGTTCTTCAGGAGCCATCCTTATTGGACTCCAGAACCACAGCAATGTGGAAAAGTAAATAACTGAATGATGGACATATACTATTATAGAGAAACACAGAAACAGTAGCCAGTATGTATGAGCTGGTATATTATGGATTAACAGATGGGAAATTACATAATACAGTTGATTATTTGGATACCGGCCAGTAAGCTATAGGGCAGTTGAGATTCATGGGATAGACGTCTGCTCTGCCTGCTCATCATGAGAATCTTGCGTGAAATGAGACTGAGCTGACTTAATCCAGTGAGCAGTGATTTTCAGCACAATTGTATCCCTAATTCAGCACTAATTGGCAATTCCATGCCATGGCATTGGAAATAGAAAAATGTCACACTGATGCAATAATAGTTGTGTTAGGAGATTGCTGCAGAGGCACATCATTTTGTCAGAGCATAGGCAACTTTACTTTGCTCTGGTTATAACGTACCTGATGTGGAAGGGTTTGATGCTGAATTGGGGCAGAGGGTGGGAGGAACTGACTTATCCAGCAGTAACTTCTATGAGCAGAAAGAAACAAAAAGAGGCAAATGCACACTATCTGTATTAATATTTAAGGAAATGACCAAAGTGGAAGCCATTCGAAGTTATTTGGACAACAATCACAGGTTTGCAGGGATTCGGTTGTTGAACCAGTATAGATGTTGATGCAATCCCGAATATAATTGCAGATCTTATATAACATGACTCATGGATTGTCTGAGATGAAACTGTTGTACTGCCTAGCTGCTAATCTGACCTGTCCCTTTATCACTATTGCTCATTAACTCAAATGGGCAAAACTCTGGTTAAATGGACAAATGCTTATAATTTCAGTAGCTTGTAGGAAATAATAATAAACGCTTATTAAACAAGTAGGCGTCAATGAAGCTACTGTGAAAAGCCCCTAGTCGCCACATTCCGACACCTGTTCATGGAGGCTGGTACGGGAAATTTAGGTAATTTGGAGAGAAACACATAGCTGTTAAAATTATTCAGATTCCAGGTCAATGATTGGCTTTTGAACATTACGGGCAGGATTTAGCTGCCATGCCAGCCGCCGGTGCAAATCCAGTAATGGTCGTTAAATCATCACGAGCGGCAAAAAATGGGATTTGCGCTGACGAGGTTTCAGAACCTGATCTTCCCTGGCGACGCAATCGGGTTCACGCCCAGGAAGGGCACAAATCTGATTTACATGAATTTGAATTCATTATAATATACATAGCGCGGTTAATGTCGTATCTTCAGCCCTCATTGAATCTTCCCATGACCCGTGGTCTTCGATGCGCATCCTCTGGGGGCTCTGGGGCAGGAGGGCCTGGCGCACTTGCCGGTGGCACATGCCCCGCCATGGTCGTCATCCCTGAATCGCGGGGTTGGTTTTCTCGGAGGCATGGCTGTGAGCTGTGTGGGGTTGGCTGTGTAGGAGCGGTTTAAGTGCTGCTCTCCATTGTTAACGGGGGCGGGTGGTTGGTGGCTGGCGAGCGCAGTCCCGGAGAATCAGCCACCGGGACCATTATTTGCGGCGTGAAGCCCATGGGGCCTCGTTAAGTGGACCATTTAACGTTTTACAGCGGTGATGGCCTCACCAGGCTGAGCGTCGGGAAGCTCATAGCGAGTTCCCGCTCGCTACCACACTTAGAAATGTTTTGGTTAAATCGCGCCCAATGAAATGTGAACAGCCATTTTATTTAATCTAGACCTGATGTATTGAGGACAACTAGCTGAGCATTGTGGTCTAACCTGTGCTGTGGAAAGGGATTGTAGCAGGCTCCAACTAAAAAGGTAAGTTTGCAAAATGTACTTACCTGCATGTGAAACCGATTTCTAGCCCTGCATATTAAAATACCATTAGGTTGCGCCCCTTCTTAGTATATATGCTTTAATACTCTTTTCAATCTTCATTGAATTACATAAAGGAAACTTACTTTTTATCATTATTGATCGCAAAGAACATTATCTTATTATATTGACATGGATGTACCAGAGTAGCCTCTTATGGATGGCAAACCAAGTAAAATTGAAAGATAAATCTCCTGATACTGCCCAGATATAAAGCTCATACCTCAACCACATCTCACTTAAGAACGGCCAGGCTGATTTGCTTCAATTTGCTTCATGCACTAAAATGCAAAGTTCTGAGCTTGTTCGGAAATTATATCTACCCTCAGCTTAAAATCAGACCAACTCAAAAGCACACTGGCAGGAGGCTCTTCATCACCAAATCTTGGTCTCCAAAACAGTTGAATACCAAAACGTGGCCATTCCCACCTTCTTGTAGCCACCTTGACCTCCCATGCAATGGTTTTTCTCTCATTTTCATTTTCTGCTGCTTCTCGCAGGAGGAGGAAGCAGAGCAAAGGAGTGGAAATTAAGTAATTTGCACGGTAGCACAGTGGTTAGCACTGTTGCTTCACAACGCCAGGGTCCCGGGTTTGATTCCTGGCTTGGGTCACAGTCTGTGCGGAGTCTGCACGTTCTCCCCGTATCTGCATGGATTTGCTCCAGTTTCCTCCAACAAGTCCCAAAAGATGTCCTGATCTTTAATGGAAATTCTGAATTCTCCCTCAGTATACCCGAACAGGCGTCCTAGTGTGGCGACTAGGAGATTTTCACAGTAACTTCATTGCAGTGTTAATGTAAGCCTACTACACGAATGAAGATTATAATTATTATTATGCTGTCCGTATTTGCAACTAGCTCATGAGCATAACATGTCACTGAAGAGTGAGTTTGCAGCAAGTGTTGGACAGAATTTCTTTCTCAAAATGTGATAAATATTTGGAATAATCATACAGAGGCAGTTAATGTTTCAGATGTTAGCCTTGTGGTAACAAAGGGTCAGACACAAAATCATTACTTTTCTCCTCCTAAATGTCAACACATCTGCTAAGTATTTCCTGTTCTTTTAAAATTCCATTCCATGCTTGGTAATAGATCCATTCCACTAGGTTTACCAAGCTCTGTCTCATATTGGGAGATAGATGCTGTCAGCAAGCTGATTAATGTAAGGAGAGTGTACTCTGGGAAGCACATGGCTGAAGATGGTGTGATGAACAGCAAACACAATATTTTGCATAATTTTAATCAGAACTGTTTTTATACATTATTAACATCTTTCACTGCAGATACTCGTAAGAGACTTCATGCCAGAAAATAAAATACTTTATTTGGTGAATTTCACTACCTTGTGCAAGAAAGAAGATGTACACTTCCTCAGAATTAACAGGAGTGGGGCCCACCTAAAAGCTCCAGGTCCTGGTCCTGATTTCTTGGGTAAGAATAAAAACAATTTCACAATTTCTCTTCCATGTTGACCTTCTTAAAAAGGCAGCAGGTGTCAGACCTCCTGCTCCACATTGGATGGCAATCATCAGAGATGAACCCTGGTGACTCAAACATGCAGCACCACTATTCAAAATGACAGATCCTCCCTCTGACTCTGCATTTAACAGAGAACATTAACAGAGAATCCCTGCAATGCAGAAGGAGGCCATTCAGCCCATTGAGACTGCACCAACCCTCCAAAAGAGCACCCCACCCAGGTCTACTCCCCCATCCTATCCCTGCAACCCCACCTAACCTTCACATCTTTTGGACACTAAGGGGGCAATTTTAGCATGGCCAATCCACTTAACCTGCACATCTTTGGACTGTGGGCGGAAACCAGAGCACCGGAGGAAACCCACGCAGACATGGGGAGAAGGTGCAAACTTCACACAGTCACCAAAGTCAGAATTTAGCCCGGGTCCATGGCGGCAGCAGTGCTAACCACTGTGCCACCATGCCACATATTCCAGGATAGTCAGTGCTGTTTCCCAGCAGTAGAATCATAATGTAATGATTGGGTTCACTGTTGTAAGGCTCTAAGGGCCCTGGGGTTCAGCTTCAATTTTGAAACACTTAGTGTAGCCTGAAACAATTTAAAGGTTCAGTCATAAGATAAGATCAACTCTGTTGCCTCAATGGCAATTGTAGCACACCCCATCACTGTCAGTTTATGCTGGTATAAATTAGAATTAAAAAATGTTTGTTTGTTCATTGTGTTACTGAATACCCCTCTTTTTAAGGTAAAATGTGAAAGATAAAAGTGCTTTCCTTAGTCTTCAGACACCATCTTTAAATGATTGCCCTTTTAAAGACATAAGATTAAATTCTTTAATCTGGAATTTTAATTAGATTTCCATTTTACTGTTTCAGTGAAGCAGGTTATTACTTGTTTGGTGTTAAACGTGTTTTCGCCTCTGGAATAAAGACAGCAGGAGTAGAGAAATAGTGATTTTTAACATTTATAAATCATTGTGTCACTCCTGACCAATCAGGGGTGATACTTAATGCCACGAGAGGAGGTTGTCAAATTGTTGATAAATGCCATTAATTTAATCTTGAACAGCTTGTGTAGAAATTATTCATAAAAGAAAAAGGCAAAGCTGAACTTCATTATACCACAATGTAATATTCTCTTTCTCACTGTCCTATCGAAGGCTGTGCTAGACCAACAAAACATGTGTGTGCACTGATTAAAAAATGTGTTTGAATATCAAAACCCAACCATTGCTTTTGGGAAAAGGGGATTGACATATCGAAAATGATGGCAGCACGGTGGCGTTGTGAGTTTGCCTTGTTGCCTCACGGCGCCGAGGTCTCAGGTTCGATCCCGGCTCCATCCGTGCGGAGTTTGCACATTCTCCCCGAGTTTGTGTGGGTTTCGCCCCCACAACCCAAAGGTGTGCAGGCTAGGTGGATTGGCCAAGCTAAATTGCCCTTAATTGGAAAAAATTAATTGGTTCCTCTAAATTTATTTAAAAAAAGAAAATGGTACTGAACTTATAGAAATGGTACATAGCAGGAGGCCATTCAGCGCATTGTCTTCCTGCTCGCTGTTTGAAAGAGCAACTTCGCTGGTCCCACTCGACTGCCCTTTTCAAATAACCCTGCAATTATTTTGCACTTCAGTTGTTTTTCCATTTTGAAAGCCATGATTCAACCTGCAACATTTTTAAGCCGTGTATTTCAGATATGAACCACTCTGTTGTTATGAAATCAACTTTTTCCCACATGAGGGGCAAAGGCAAGGGGCAGCAATATGCTTTAGTTTAGTTCAAAGAAAGGAACAGCGAAACTGGCTTCAAGTTAAATAAAGAGCTGGGAGGAACAGATCTTAAGTGAAGTGGACTTGAGAGCAACTGGGAAGATCCAAGGTGATTCTGTGCGGTGGACCATTGGGGCGTTTGGAACAGTGGTGTCCTGCTTGGCACAGCCGAAGATCTGAAATTGTGCTTATAAATTGATGCTTGCGTAAATTGGATTTTTTGGAAACCCAGGGGCAGGCCAGCAGCAGCCAGAGCAGTGACACCACGGCTGACTCTGATGTTCAGCAGGGTGGGTCAAAGCACAGAAGAGCAATAGTCATAGGGGACTCTACAGTCAGGGGCACAGAGAGGCGCTTCTGTGGACATGAAAGAGACTCCAGGATGGTATGTTGCCTCCCTGGTGCCAGGGTCCAGGATGTCTCAGAACGGGTAGCGGGCATCCTGAAGGGGGAGGGCAAACAGGCAGAGGCTGTGGTACATATTGGTACTAACGACATAGGCAGGAAGGGATGAGGTCCTGCAGTAGGAGTTCAGGGTGCTAGGCAGAAAGTTAAAAGATAGGACCTCTAGGGTTGTAATCTCGGGATTACTCCCTGTGTCACGTGCCAGTGAGGTTAGAAATAGGAAGATAGAGCAGCTAAACATGTGGCTGAACAGCTGGTGTAGGAGGGAGGGTTTCAGATATCTAGACCACTGGGAGCTCTGTATAAGAAGGACAGGTTGCATCTAAACAGGAGAGGCTTAAATAACTTGGCCGCGAGGTTTGCTAGTGTCACACGGGAGGGTTTAAACTAGTATGGCAGGGGGGTGGGTACTGGAGTGATAGGTCATAAGGTGAAAAGATTGAAGGAGAACTAGGTTATCGGGCCAGTATGGCTGTGAGGAAGAGCAGACAGGGAGATGTTGCTGAAACCAGCAGGACTTGTGGCCTGAAGTGCATATGTTTTAATGCAAGAAGTATAACAGGTAAGGCAGATCAACTCAGAGCTTGGATTAGTATTTGGAACTATTATGTTGTTGTCATTACAGAGAACTGGTTGAGGGAAGAACAGGATTGGCAGCTAAACATTCCAGGATTTAGATGTTTCAGGCGGGATAGAGGGGGATGTAAAAGGGGTGGAGGAGAGAGCGAGGCTATATGGGTAGAGATCAGGAATAAGAAGGGTGCAGTCACAATGTTTGGGGTTTACTACAGGCCTCCCAACAGCCAGCGGGAGAGAGAGGAGCAGAAAGGTAGACAGATTTTGGAAAGGAGTAAAAGCAACAGGGTTGTTGTGATGGGAGACTTTAACTTCCCCAATATTGACTGAGACTCACTTAGGGCTTGGACGGGGCAGAGTTTGTAAGGAGCATCCAGGAGGGCTTCATAAAACAATATGTAGATAGTCCAACTAAAGAAGGGGCTGTACTGGACCTGGCATTGGGGAATGAGCCCTGCCAGGTGGTAGACGTTTCAGTAGGAGAGCATTTTGGGAACAGTGACCATAATTCAGTAAGTTTTAAAGTGCTGGTGGACAAGGATAAGAGTGGTCCTAGGGTGAATGTGCTAAATTGGGGGAAGGCTAATTGTAACAATATTGGGCAGGAACTGAAGAACCTAGATTGGGGGCAGATGTTTGAGGGTAGGATGTTTGAGGGTAAATCAACCTCTGACATGTGGGAGGTTTTCAAATGTCAGTTGATAGGAATTCAGGACCGGCATGTTCCTGTGAGGAAGAAGGATAAATATGGCAAATTTCGGGAACCTTGGATAACGAGAGATATTGTGGGCCTCATCAAAAAGAAACAGGAGGCATTTGTCACAGCTAGAAGGCTGGGGACAAACAAAGCTTGTGTGGAATATAAGGAAAGTAGGAAGGAACTTAGCAAGGAGTCAGAAGGGCTAAAAGGGGTCACGAAACATAATTGGCAAATAGGGTTATGGAAAATCCCAAGGTTTTTTACACGTACATAAAAAGCAAGAGGAGTAGCCAGGGAAAGTGTTGGCCCACTGAAGGACAGGGGAGGGAATCTATGTGTGGAGCTAGAGGGAATGGGCGAGGTATTAAATGAATACTTTGCATGAGTATTCACCAAAGAGAAGGAATTGATGGATGTTGAGTCTGGAGAAGGGTGTTTAGAAAGCCTGAGTCACATTGAGATCCAAAAAGAGGTGTTCGACGTCTTGAAAAATATTAGGATGGATAAGCCCCAGGTCCTGATGGGATCTACCCCAGAATACTGAAGGAGGCAAGAGAGGAAATTGCTGAGACCTTTGTTAAGTAATGGGTTAAGAGATTCCAATTAGTTGTCTCATTTATGTCAAGTATCCAATAATTGACACTGATATGTAAAGGGGCTGCAGGTGGCCTTTGAGTCAGGTGATGTGATGATAGAGTTTTGTGATGAGTCTGTTAAAGTGAAATGAAGGTGTTTGTAAAAGGAGAAGTACCTTTGACTCTTTATACAACAGCAGCTAAACGTCGAACAAATGATAGCAGAGAATGGTTGCTGTGCAAATGTGAAGTGTTGAAAGATACAACTTTTCCAGATCAAACCAATGAGTGAGTGAGAAGAAAAAAACCCAAAGATACATGGCTGAACCCAGGATAAAGATGGCTGGATATGACTACCCCCCCCCTTATTTTCTGAAAGGGGATCGTACGACCAATGGAGAAGTGCAGTAGTTATGTGGACTAAGGTAATGCCTTGGGAAAGAGCAAACAAGGTATGGCATTGGCTCTTTCTCTACCTTATGTCAGTAAAATCCGAAGCAAAGTGTTTCCTGAGCTGGAATTGGAAGAGTTAGACTCAGAAGAAGGTCTGCAGACTCTATTACGTAATATGGATAAGATTTATAAAAAGGATGCCTTGTTAAGTGCGTATGAAGCATGGTCGGATTTTGATAGGTTCCAGAAAATAGAGGATTTGTCCATTGAAAAATATATAATGGCATTTGGCAGACTATATAAAAGGCTGCAGAAACACAACCTGGAATTTCCACAGTCTGTGTTGGCCTTTAAATTACTTGACTGTGCTAGAGTGAGCAATATGGATGGGCTCCTGGTTTTAACAGGAGTTCAGTTTGCGGATAAGGATACCTGATTCGATCAGATGACAGAAGCTTTAAAAAAGCTCCAGGAGAAACATTTGATTCCGATGGCTCTGATGACCCAAATAGGTCAGCCTGCAATAAAGCAGAATAAAGATACACTACTAACAGGATGGCAAAATCGTACGGCTACGAACAAGTTCCAAGACTATAGAAGGAAATCGGGACCCGGAAATTATGAAGACAGAAACCCAGTTAGAACCTCCAATAGGAAGATGAACCCCAGAAATGCACGGGGCATGATAAATCATTGATCTGACTCTCAATACCATTTTGCTTTCAACTGTCCAACACGTTATAATAGAGTGTTTGAAGCGACACATGATACGGAAGAGTCAGAAGGGGAAAAAGATAGTGACCAGAGAGAAGTCATTGTCCGATTAACAAGCAGTTTTACCCCAGTAATGAGGGTGTTGGTTGCAGAATCTTTCAATTGTGCTGTATTGGACAGTGGCTGCACATCGCTGTGTGTGGAATTGACTGGTTAAAATGTTACCTGGACTCCTTGAATGCTGAAAATCGTAACAAGGTTAAGGAATTTGAAATTTCCACAAGTTTCATGCAATTGTATAGGGTGTTGGTGAGGCCGCATCTGGAGTATTGTGTTCAGTTTTGGTCTCCTTTCCTGAGAAAGGACATATTGGCACTGGAGGGAGTGCAGAGGAGATTCACTAGGTTGATCCCAGAGTTGAGGGGATTAGATTATGACGAGAGGTTGAATAGACTGGGACTGTACACATTGGAGTTTAGAAGGATGCGGGGGGATCTTATTGAAATATATAAAATTATGAAGGGAATAGATAGGATAGATGCGGGCAGGTTGTTTCCATTGGTCGGGGAAAGCAGAACTAGGGGGCATCGCCTCAAAATAAGGGGAAGTAGATTTAGGACGTAGTGTAGGAGGAACTTCTTCACCCAAAGGGTTGTGAATCTCTGGAATTCCTTGCCCAGTGAAGCAGTTGAGGCTCCTTCTTTAAACATTTTTAAGAAAAAGTTAGATATCTTTCAAAAGAATAAAAGGATTTGGTGTACGGGCCGGAGAGTGGAGCTGAGTCCACAAAGATCAGCCATGATCTCATTAAATGGCGGAGCAGGCTCGAGTGGCCAGATAGCCTACTCCTGTTCCTAGTTCTTATGTTCTTATACTCTGAAGTCGCTGAAAAGAGTGGTGATCCCTTGCAATATTACCGGAGTGAATCATTTCTTTAGCACGGATGTTGTATCAAGTGAGATACCTTTGCTACTGAGCAGACCGTCGATGATGAAGAACACATGAAACTGGATATGGAACAGGATAAGGCAACAGTTTTTGGAAAGAAGGTGGACTTACAATTTACACAGTTGGGACACTTTTGTATTCCATTACTGACAAATAATATTTCAAGTAGAGTTGTTAAGGATGTGTTAATGGCAGTTGAAAATGGGACTTTAGCTGATAAAAAGCTTGTTGTATTAAAACTGCATAGGCAATTTGCGCATCCGTCTCCTCAGAGGCTGAAAAATATATTAAAGGATGCAGGGGTAAGTGATGAAGACTACACTAAACTGATAGAACATGCTGTGAAGTGTGTAGGAAGTACAGAAGGACACCAGCATGACCGATAGTAACCCTACCTTTGGCCAGGGATTTTAACGACATTGTGGCCATGGACCTTAAGATCTGGGATAAAGCCAATCATATTTTAATTTGCATTTTGTAGATTTAACAACCAGATTTAGTCAATCAACGATTGTACGAAGAAAAGAAAAGAGAGTAATTCTGGATCAAATTGTGGAAAAATGAATAGGGACAGGGATGGGCCCAACGGCAAAATTCCTTCCGGACAATGGGGGAGAATTTGCTAATGATGAATTTAGGGATATGTGTGAAAACGTGAATATCACAGTTATGAATACGGCAGTTATGAATACGGCTGCAGGGGCTGTTCAGCTCAGGGCTAAATCGCTGGCTTTGAAAGCAGACCAAGGCAGGCCAGCAGCACGGTTTAATTCCCGTAACAGCTTCCCCGAACAGGCACCGGAATGTGGCGACTAAGGGCTTTTCACAGTAACTTCATTTGAAGCCTACTTGTGACATTAAGCGATTTTCATTTCATTTTTCATTTCAGAAAGCCCATTTAGTAATAGTGTCTGTGAAAGAAACCATGCTGTAATCGATGACATGCTCTGGAAAATTTTGGCAGATAGACCGAATTGCAGGTTAAATTCAGCTTTAGCATGGGCAGTACATGCAAAGAATTCATTGCGGATGGTTGGAGGCTATAGTCCCTCTCAATTAGTGTTTGGTAGAAATCCTAAAATTCTGTCCAGTTTGGATGACCAGCCTCCAGCTTGGGAAGGGACAACAACTAGTTCTGCCTTTGCTGAGCATTTAAATGCATTACATAGCAGTAGAAAAGCATATTTGGAAGCAGAGCTTTAAGGCATAATGTACGGCCATCAAATACAGATTTTCAGCAAGGAGACATGGTATACTGTAAGTGAGACAATTGTATTTCATTACTATTTTTTTCCTTTTTAATTTTTTTTTTACTGTATCCAATTAATTGTTTTTTCCAATTAAGGGGCAATTTAGCATGGCCAATCCACCTACCCTGCACATCTTTGGGTTGTGGGGGTGAAACCCACGCAAACATGGGAAGAATGTGCAAACTCCACACGGACATATGCTGGGATTGAACCTGGGACCTCGGCGCCATGAGGCAACAGGGCTAACCCACTGCGCCACCATGCTGCCCTATTGTATTCCATTACTGACAAATAATATTTCAAGTAGAGTTGCTAAGGATGTGTTAATGGCAGTTGAAAATGGGACTTTAGCGGATAAAAAAGCTGAAGGAAAGGCCCAGGGAAGATCAAAGGCATAGATGGCAAAACAATTATTTTGCAACATGGCAATCAAACTGTTAGGGTACATTCATCAAGGGTAATGGGTACAGACTACAAATTTTCAAATTTAAGCAGAGCAGGCAGACATGACGAGGAACCAGGGTCACCTGGTACATTCGTGTACAGAACTATGAGGACCAGTTAACTGATATAGACAGGGTTTCTGTAAAGGGACACAACACTTCTGATGAATTAGAACAGGCCATTTTTCCAAAAGGACAACTGCCAAAAGTTGGTCCAAATGTGACATACTTGCCTGAAGGGTCTAATCAATGGAAGTATGCAACTGTTATTAGTAGAGCAGGGAATGCCACTGGAAAGTATAACCATTGGTTGAATGTACAGTATTCAGGGGAGGGAATCAAGACAATGGATTGGGAATACCAACTGCAAAAATGGAGCGCACAGAAACGCAGTGCCAGTTCAGATAGTACATCGGATAGTGAACAGGTCCGCAGGAAAAGGCTGAGAACTATTGAAAGGACATCCCACAGCAGAAGGGAAAGGTCAAGCAGTAGCAGTACAGAACGAGATACCAGGTGGGAGAGGGGACGTAGTTTATCAAGATCTCGGAACATGAGTAAGACTACGAATACTAATAGAGGTACAAGCCCACATGCATGTGAGATTTTGGTGGCTTCCATTAAATATTATGAAAAAGTTATCAAAGATGCCAAACAGCAAGAACTGCATAGTTGGAGTGAATTTACGGTATCCACAGAAGTACCGGATAGGGGACAAAGAGCTCTATCCCACGGATGGATTTGCACAGAAAAGGTTCTTCCGGATGGAACTTATAAGGCAAAGGCCAGGCTTGTGGCAAGGGGATTTGAAGAAAACTTAGAAGATCAGGATTTAAGGGTAGATTCACCGACGGCAGGAAAGGTTATTGTAAAGATCTTCTTGGCTCTATTCGCCACAGAGGCATGGGATTGCAAATCTATAGATATAAAAGCTGCCTTTTTGCAGGGGCATCAGCTCCAGAGAGACATTTTTCTCCGTTCCCCTAAAGAGGCAGCTAACACAGAAGGGGTACTCTGGAAATTGAACAAATGTGTATATGCATTAAATGATGCGTCTCGAGTCTGGTATTTTTCGGGAAGGTTAGTTTTGTTAAAGTTAGGCTGTTGCCAGTTGAAAGCAGATCCGGCAATATTTTACTGGCACTATAAAGGAAATCTTTGTGGCATCTTTTTGATGCATGTCGATGATTTTTTTGTGGGGTGGGAATAGTGATTTTGAAGCTATTGTAATCTCCGGTTTGAGGAAAGAATTCAGGGTTGGAAGTCAGGCTTCCGGTGCATTTAAATATATTGGACTGGAAATCGGACAGGCTAGGTTAGGGGCAACTTTACATCAGCAATCTTATTTGGAAAGCATCAGCCCAATAGCAATTAGTAGTGGCTGGGATTCACAAAAAGATGCAATAGTTTCAAAGATGGAAAAAGAGCAACTGCAAAGTTTAATTGGGCAACTGAATTGGTGAGGTAGACAGACTAGACCGGACGTGAGTTTTGATGTCTTAGAGTTGAGTACAAAAATGAATGATCCCAAAGTGGAAGACATAATAAGAGCAAATATAGCGTTGGTCAAACTAAAAATGCAAGAGTGTGTTTTGAGTTTCTCGATTTTAGGTGACCTTAGGCGCTTGAAACTCTTAGTTTATAGTGATGCATCCTATGCAAATTTATGTGATGGGTTATCAAGCGCAGGAGGTTTTATAATTTTCCTTCTGGGGAACAATGGTAAATGCTGCCCTCTTGTGTAGGAAACAAAGAAAATAAGGAGAGTAGTCAAAAGCACTTTGGCTGCTGAGACGTTAAGCCTTGTAGAGGCGGTGGATAAGGCTTTTTATATATCTCAGATATTGACAGAAATTTGGGGATTAAGGGATTTGGGTAATATACCTGTTGACTGTCACATTGACAATAAATCCCTGTGGGAAAATGTGCAGGCTACAAAAACCGTCAATGAAAAAATGTTAAGGATAGACAGCGCAAGTTTGAAGCAGATGTTGGACAGAAGGGAAGTAGCAAAAATTAAATGGGTCGACAGTAGCTATCAATTGTCAGACTGTTTCACAGAAACTTTTGGATATTGTTAATGATATTTCTGTGACTATTTTTTTTCCAAAATGGAAAAAAAGGGGGGGGAAATTGGTGTGTGTTTTTGAGTTTCCTGTAATTTTGTTTTCACCTAATTATTTTTTATTTCCAAGGAAGGGGAGACTGTTAAGTAACGGGTTAAGAGACATTCCAATTAGTTGTCTCATTTATGTTAAGTATCCAATAATTGACACTGAAATGTAAAGGGGCTTCAGGTGGCCTTTGTGTCAGATGATGTGATGGTAGAGTTTTGTGCAGAGTCTGTTAAAGAGAAATAAAGGTGTTTGTGAAAATGAGTAGGACCTTTGACTCCTTATACAAGAGCAGCTAAACGTCTAACAGCCTTGACAGGAATCTTTGGATCCTCACTGTCTTCAGGTGATGTCCCTGAGGACTGGAGAATAGCCAATGTTGTTCCTTTGTTTAAGAAGGGTAGCAAGGATAATCCAGGGAACTACGGGCCGGTGAACCTTACGTCAGTGGTAGGGAAATTACTGGAGAGAATTCTTTGAGACAGGATCTACTCCCATTTGGAAGCAAATGGACGTTTACCAAGAGGAGCACGGTTTTCTGAAGTGGAGGCGTGCCTTACTAAATTTATTGAGTTTTTTGAGGAGGTCACAAAGATGATTGATGCAGGTAGGGCAATGGATGTTGTCTATATGGACGTCAGTAAGGCCTTTGACAAGGTCCTTCATGGCAGACTGGTACAAAAGGTGAAGTCACACGGGATCAGAGGTGAGCTGGCAAGATGGATACAGAAATGGCTAGGTCATAGAAGGCAGAGAGTAGCAATGGAAGGGTGATTTTCTGATTGGATGGCTGTGACTAGTGGTGTTCCACAGGGATCAGTGCTGGTACCTTTGCTGTTCGTAGTATATATAAATGATTTGGAGGAAAATGTAAATGGTCTGATGAGTAAGTTTGCAGATGACACAAAGTTTGGTGGAATTGCGAATAGCGATGAGGACTGTCAGAGGATACAGCAGGATTTAGATTGTTTGGAGACTTGGGCGGAGAGATGGCAGATGGAGTTTAATCCGGACAAATATGAGGTAATTTGGGAAGCTCTAATACAGGAAGGGAATATATTCAGTGAATGGTAGAATCCTCAAAAGTATTGACAGTCAGAGAGATCTAGGTGTACAGGTCCACAGGTCACTGAAAGGGGCAACACAGGTGGAGAAGGTAGCCAGAAGGCATACGGCATGCTTGCCTTTATTGGCCGGGTCATTGAGTATAAAATTTGGCAATCATGTTTCAGCTGTATAGAACCTTAGTTAGGCCACACTTGGAGCATCGTGTTCAATTCTGGTCGCCACACTACCAGAAGGATGTGGAGGCTTTAGAGAGGGTGCAGAAGAGATAAACCAGGATGTTGCCTGGTATGGAGGACATTAGCTATGAGGAGAGGTTGACTAAACTTGGTTTGTTCTCACTGGAACAACGGATGTTGAGGGGTGACCTGATAGAGGTCTTCACAATTAGGGGGGGCATAGACAGAGTGGATAGTCAGAGACATTTTCCCAGGTTAGAGGGGTCAATTACTCGGGGGCATAGGTTTAAGGTGCGAGGGGCAAGGTTTCGAGGAGATGTACAAGGCAAGTTTTTTACACAGAGGGCAGTGGGTGCCTGGAACTCGTTGCCGGATGAGGTGGTGGAAGCAGGGACGATAGTGATGTTTAAGGGGCATCTTGACAAATACATGAATAGGATGGGAATAGAGGTATATGGACCCCGGAAGTGTAGAAGATTTTAGTTTAGAAAGGCAGCATGGTCGTTGCAGGCTTGGAGGGCTGAAGGGCCTGTTCCTGTGCTGTACTTTTCTTTGTTATTTGTTCTTCGAATCACATTGAAGGTGTTTAGGTTCAGCAGGTTAAGTTGCCTACTCCAACTCCAAGGACATGTGTTCTAGGGAGGAGATGCTCTGGCTGATATTGCAATTTTGCGCTTGGTCATTGTAGCTAACAAATTAGGAACATAGCAGCCATGATAGGTTGGCAGAGCAGACTCGATGGGCTGAATGGCCTAATTCTGCTCCTATATCTTATGAACTTACAAAGGGGAACATTTAATATTGCTTCTCAAATTGCAAACATTATCTACTTGAAACAAAACGTAACTGATCCCTAACTGGATCGCACCAAAAGCTGGGATCCTGCTAAAGATCGTAAAACTTTGCAAAAACGTTTTTTGTCGTGTCTCCATAGGTTCTGCACCCCTGACACTAAAATATTCAGGACCTTGTGGATCTAGTAAAGAACCATTATGACACAAAGCCGTCCATAATCCTCCAGCGTTACCGATTCAACATGGCTGGGAGGACCCCTGATGAACCTGTGACAAAATTTCTGGCAAGATTAGGGAAGCTGGCCGAATACCACGAGTTTGTCCGATCCCTGACTGAGATGCATCATCACCTTGTGAGTGTGATCAATAATGTCGCAATACAAAAAAATTGTTTGCAGAACCCACTCTAGACCTCAAAAGGGCTTTAGAATTAAAACTATCCCTGGAGAATGCCAAGAAAGGGGTCCAAAAACCCCATGGGATGATTGACAGTAGCATTCTCAGGCTGGCGGGAAGAGAGGGAGGCAATCATACAAAAAAGCCATCATTCCCAATAGGGGCTCCAGATGCCTCACCCATCTCCAACTCAACATTCAGCCAGGACATTCTAGCATCCCAAAAGATGGCCGGACAACCTCGAAGCCTCCCATGGACTGCAAGTGTCAGCTGCAAGGTGTAGCCATCTGGGATGGCCACGTCCCAATTACAAAATGGACACCCGCAAAGAATGTAGGGAAAATTGGACAATGCTAAGAAACAAGCAGGTGCAAGCTCTGTCTGTTGATTAGAACCTTAAACTCTCAGACAGGACAGAAACTACCAAACAATCTACATACTAATGAGCCATCTCCGGGGACAAAAGGGAAACATTTAGATCCGCAATGTTAAGGCAGACTCCCCGGCGCCAGAAGAAGCGAAGACAAAGCAGACTGGCAGTCACCAGGACACGTCCAGCGATCAGGGAACCACCCCTCTATTGGAGGAAAATCGATACAGATGATTGGGAAAGACCCAATTAGTTGAGGCCAAGTTCAAGGCCCGCCCAAAAGCACGCAAAGCCCCTTTTCCGTATAAAAGGTATCCCCCAAGGGAGAACGCCCTCCTTTGGCTTTGGCTCTCACCGAAGAGAGAGACCTGCCTATCAGCTGCACCAGACCAAGTAAGTCCCAAGTCAACGCACGCTACGAGATAGACGCTCCTAGTTGCTATCCTGTAAACAGCTCAAACCAGCAGCCTCAGAACCGAGCAACGGCCATTGTTCCTCTGACTGAGTGGGCACCCGAAGCTAAGTATAGGCTTTAGTAATAGTGGTAGTTTAGTTTGAAGAGTTTATGCATGAGTAGATTTGACTGTGCGTAAATAAATGAGCATTGCTTTTGAACTTACTAACTGGTGTATCGAGTCATTGATCAGTATTCGGTTCTGAACCTTGTGGCGGTGTCAGAAGATACCTGGCGACTCTTGAGCAAACGTGATTAAACAGAGCCAAATTAAGAGCCAACCAAAAGAGAGCAACATTTACTGGCGACATCTGATGGGACTCGACTTAGACGTGGCCTAACCACTCCGAGAGAACCCAAAAGTTGAATTGAGAATCCAATTGGGAACAGAAAGAAAAACCACAAGCGTCAAAACAGTACTGATCAAGCCTCTGAGATTCGGAAGTGTGTTAATGCATGCATACTAACAGGGATATAAGGCAAACCTGAGAGATTTTGTTGCGTAAAACTGTCGGGGGTTTTGTAGGCCGGAAATTAGCGTAAGCCGTACCCGTGTTTACATCACCACTTTATCACCCCCTGTTCCAAATTCAGGAGAGATCCTAGATAGAGAAAATGGCAATGAAGGCAATGGAATGCCTTATGAACCCGCAGGAATTCGAGGCCACAGCGACCAGTAGAGTAGGACAGTGTCCCGTTTGGGAAGATGAGATCAGGAAATATCTCAAAGGGAAAGGAAGGCCCCTTTGGAGTGAATTCTGTGATAATGAGGAAACGGGACCCAGGAGTAAAGGCCATACTTGGTGGGATAACCTGTCAGAGATCCACAAGAAGAGCCTAGGGAAAGCTCGCAAGCCGATGGCAATCGTGTCCTATTTGGCACAATTGCGAGGCACAGAGGAGGTCATTAGGACGCTCCGTAGAGAGATAGAGGAGAGAGACAGAACCAGTGAGGTAGACGTGAGTGAGGTAGAGACTGAGAATTGAGATCCGAAAGAGCAGTTGGCAGCAAGGGACAGAGAGGTGGATGATGCCAAGTGGGCACATCAGTCTTGTCTCGCGCATTTGAACAGTTTTCAGATGCAATATGATAAGGCCTACCATGACACGCAACGTGTGGTCTTGGTAAGACAAGAAACAGAACAGCAAGTTGAGAAATTGCACAAACCATGCAATGATTTAAAAGTAGCCCTACGAGCACTCCATACTTCCATGACAAAACAAAAGGCAGAGCTCAGTAGACCACGCAAAATGCCGGAAGCAAATTGCAGAATTGCAATCTCTGCTGTCTGTGCAAAATGGATTTCAAAGTACATTCGGACCTCAATTAGATCAGGCAAATGGCCCCGATTGGCAGGAATTGAACGAGACTGCCCATAGGGACATGTACGCAGGAAAAGGAAAGCGCCCCAACCCACAACCAAACAGGCAGGACACCCCCCCCCCCATGAATCCTGTGACCACACACCGCAGGGCCGCAGGAGAAGGAGAAGCAGATTTCCTTTACACAACCCCGTTAACCGTGACCCAATTACGGGACGCATGTGGAAAAATTACACCGTTCTTCCCCACTTCAGACCCCCAACAATTTTTCGCAAAAGTCAAACAACAGGCTACCATGTACGGCCTGGACGAAAAGGAGCAAATTAAGCTTCACCCAAAGGGTTGTGAATCTATGGAATTCCTTGCCCAGTGAAGCAGTCGAGGCTCCTTCATTAAATGTTTTTAAGATAAAGTTAGATAGTTTTTTGAAGAATAAAGGGATTAAGGGTTATGGTGTTCGGGCCGGAAAGTGGAGCTGAGTCCACAAAAGATCAGCCATGATCTCATTGAATGGTGGAGCAGGCTCGAGGGACCAGATGGCCTACTCCTGCTCCTAGTTCTTATGTTCTTATGTTCTAAGCTCACAGTTTTAAGCCTCGACCCTTCAGTCATAGCAGCCCTTCCCAACCCACAGAATGTAGGAGGAGGCACACTCCAAGAGATGCACACAGCGATCCTTGATGCGATCGGCTTTAACAGAGGAGACCTCGTAGAAGGCCTAAATAAGTGTAGGCAAAAGAAGACAGAGCACCCCACAGCATTTGCTGGATGTTTGTGGATTCACTTTAACACAGTTTTTGGAGAGATAACCCGCGCCCATTTGTCCCCAGATAATATGGCCAAATGGACCCGAATTCTAGTCTCCCATGCCACAGAAGCAGGACGAAAAGCTTGCGCAAATTATGACCCCTCAGATGAGGCCCACAATGAAAAATGGGTTTTGAAGAGATTGTCCCATGCCTGGGAGCAATCAATTGCAGGCAAAACCGCATTTATAACACGCGATGAAGAGCAGGCAGAAATGAACCCAGTTAAAGCACACCAGAACCCCGCATGAGTAAATGAGGGCAGGAACAGCCAACCCCAGCCAAAACCTCAAGAATGTTTTAATTGTGGACAGCTAGGACACTTTGCACGAGACTGCAATGTGCCCCAGAAGCAGCAGAGAAACCAACAGACAGGCACCCTAAACAGGAATAGGGCAAAGCCGATACATAGCGTTAGCACCCGTTCAGAGACTGCAGACATGAACGGCACCGACTGACAGTATTCGGGCTCCCTAACTTGGGTCTGCGACACCCTTTGGGACAAGTCCGGTAGACCAGTAGTAGCAGGCAAAGTCCGGGGACAACCCGTAGAATTCATTTGGGACACAGGAGGGTCCCGCACCACACTCAATTCCTCCACGATGTTCTAGCGAGACACGTGGCCCACAACAGACACCATCACACTCAGCGGCTTTACAGGTCATTTACAACAGGGACACATCACAGCCCCTATAGCAATACAGATAGGTAACATCACGACCAAGCACCCCGTAGTTTTAGTTGATCTGCCCCAGACAGCAGAACATATCCGTGGGATCGATTTCATGAGCTCCCATAACCTTTCTTTCGACCCAGTGAACAAGTGTGCATGGAAAATGGAAAAGGCAGCATGAGCCCCCGCCACGCTCACAATTGGATAATACGTAAATAGGATTAACTCAGTAGGAGACTTCTGGTTCGACCCTCAAGCCATTAGTGCAGACAAACAGGTTAGGGCAGTCCTGAAGGAACAAAAAGCAGCATTTGCACAGCGCAAGCACGACTGTGGCAGTTTGGCTGGCTTTGTGAACATTACAGGTCCGACCCTAAACCCCAGAAGCAGTCTGGATTTCCACAGGAAGCAGAGGGAGAAATCTCCAAAGTAATAGAGAGTTTGTTGGATCAAGGTGTACTCAGATCCGTAGCCTCCACAAACAACGCACCGATTTGGCCCGTCAGGAAACCGGATGGATCATGGCGCCTAACCATTGATTACCGTGAACTGAACAAAGTAACCCCAGCAGCAGCCCCCACCGTAGCCACGAGTCCCGAGACCATGCTCAAACAGGGACTCCAGTCAAAGTTTTTTTCGGTTTTGGACATTAGTAATGGCTTCTGGTCCATTCCATTGGCTAAAGCGTGCCAGTACAAATTCGCCTTTACATTCCAAGGGCAACAATACACGTGGACGGGCCTTCCACAAGGCTTCCACAACTCCCCCTCCATTTTCCACCAACAGCTGGCAAATGGTTTAGCAAAATTTTCCCGCCCCGATTGTCTGGTCCAGTATGTAGACGACTTGTTACTACGAACAGACACAAAGGGAGATCACATTTTGCTTCTCACCGAAGTCCTAGCACTCCTAAAAGAAATTGGTTGTAAAGTCAACCCCAAGAAGGCCCAGATTCTGAAAGAAAAAGTGATTTACTTGGGAACAGTGATCACTCATGGTAAACGCGAGATCGAGCACAAGAGAATTGACTCGATCGTCAAATTGCCCCTTCCCCACAATGTCTCAGCCCTCTGGTCATTTTTAGGACTGGTTGGTTACTGCCGAAACCATATTGACGGTTTCGCCACTAAAGCAGCACCTCTTTACGAACTTCTCAAGAAGCAGGCACCTTGGGAATGGCTTCCACAGCATACAGATGCCGTGGATGCTTTAAAAACAGCGCTCAGCACAGCCCCCGCACTACAGGTCCCAGATCCACATTCCCCGTACACTATCAAGGTAGCAAGCACCAACCAAACCCTTTCGGCCGTGCTCCTCCAGGAACGCCACGACCAGTTACTCCTCCAGCATACGCCTCACGCATGTTAGACCCCCTAGAGCAAGGATGTTCTGCCTGTGAAAGGCACCTGCTCGCAGTTTTTTGGGCAG
Source organism: Scyliorhinus torazame (assembly GCF_047496885.1). Taxonomy (NCBI): domain Eukaryota; kingdom Metazoa; phylum Chordata; class Chondrichthyes; order Carcharhiniformes; family Scyliorhinidae; genus Scyliorhinus; species Scyliorhinus torazame. The sequence goes on from NC_092708.1 coordinate 77,065,698, forward strand.
TACAATACTTTGCCTACATTACAGGACTCAACCCCATCACCATCCTCACAGAACACACACCGACACAGCTATTGTTGGACGGCCAACTTAAAGATGGCACAGTCAGCCAAATCCGCGCAGCCCGTTGGACCCTACCTTTACAGGGACGGGACATCACGGTAAAAAGAGCCAAGACCCACACCTTCCTTTCCGATAATTTACAGTATGCAGGCACCCTCATGAATGTGAGATCATCACCACGAAACAGAACACAGGCCCATTTATTCGCAAAACACCCCCCAGGAAAACAGGTAGTACACCCTAGAGACCCCAACCCACAGACACGCGTGCACCCCTGAAGGTATATGTGGATGGCTCATCCACAGTGTTAAACGGAAAGAGAATCACCGGTTGCGGTATATATGTAGAGGACGCGCCCTAGATGAAATTTCCTTAAAGTTGCCAGGACACTTAGGCTCGCAGGCAGCAGAGCTGGCTGCAATTGCATATATTGTAGACCACCCAGACTCGTTCCCGACCCCAGCAGACATCTATTCAGACAGCTTGTATGTCTGTAATAGTTTTGACAGAATTCCTACCACAATTGGAAACAAGACGATTTGTTACTGCGGACGGTAAAACCCTACCCTCAGCCCCAATACTCCACCATATCTTAGAGACAGCGAAGGATAGGAAATACGGAATAATTAAGGTTCACAGTCATCACCGTTCTTCCCTCCCTGGTAACGTTAAAGCAGACACCCTAGCGAAGGCAGGCTCCAGGCATGGTTATTTTTGGAACCTCCCCCCCTGCCGAAAGCACCCCAGTACACGCAGTTCAGGTCTCACAGACCAACATTCAGGATTTAGCGAAGGCCCAGAAAGAGGATGAGAAACTTAGGGAAGTTTTAAAGGGAACCTTCCCAGCCCCGTACGACAAGTTTAGAAACGCAATCACCACACACGACGGTGTGATTTTAAAGGATGGCATTTATATAGTTCCCAGCCAGGACAGGAACCAGATAATTTGTCAGTTCCATGACAATCATGGACACCAAGGAATTGAACCCACCCTAGCCCGCCTCAGACCGCTTTGCTGCTGGCCTGATTTAAAAATCGATGTCACACACTACGTAGAGAATTGTTTAATCTGTGCCCAGAACAATCTGGACAGATATGTGAAAAAGGCTCAACTTAGCCATACCCGCCCCGTTAATGGACCCTGGACAAATCTCCAGATGTTATATGAAGGACCCCTACCTCCGTGCAGAAATGGTTACAATTATGTGTTGGTGGTCATAGGCACCTTCACAAAATGGGTGGAAGTATTTCCGTCAATAATACGGCCAAGACAACGGCTAAAATATTAACGCACCACATCTTTACAAGATGGGGCCTCCCACGCAGTATAGAGTCCGACCAAGGCTCCCATTTCACTGGACGTGTCATGAAAAACATCCTCACGATTTTCGGCATTAGACAAAAGTTCCATATCGCATACCACCCCCAGTCAAGTGGTATTGTAGAATGAATGAATAGGACATTGAAAGCCACCCTCAGGAAAATGGTACAGCAGAATAACAGCACCTGGGTTTCAGTACTCCCATTTGCTTTGATGTTTTGAAGAAACACGGTATCCATGTCCACAAGATACACCCCCCACACCCTCATGACCGGACGCCCCATGAAAGGCACTGAGTATTTATTAGGACTGGATTTGGCCAGCCCCGCAGTTACAGCCCTCACACATGAAAACGCGGTTAAACAACTGATACAGAACATAAAGGCAGCCCAACTCGCAGCAGCAGTGAGACTTGGAACCAGAAAGAAACAGAGCAAGGCTTGTTTCGACAAAACAGTACATGCCACTGAGTTTGCAGTAGGGCAACAAGTTATGCTTTCCCTTTACAACCCCAGTTCATTCCTTTCCCCCAAATTTTCCGGACCGTACTCCATTTCGGATAAAGTCAGCCCCTCAGTATACAAAATAACCTATCCCAATGGTAAGTCTGCGTGGTTTCATATAAACCACCTCAAGGCTTATGGCTCACAGAATAACCTCACACACCACATCCTGCTCACAGCAGCAGCCGATCACACCCCGCCCACAGATGACATATTCTACCCTCCCCCAACCACTCCAGCCCACCCTCAGTCACGACTTCAACTCCGCCCCCGAGGCACGACTCCGCCTCTCCCTTCCCTCAACAAGCAGCGACAGCGACAGTGATAGCGATCACGATGACGACAGCCACAGCACACCACGTTACGACTACACCCATGCACCAGGCTCCACTCCCAGCGAATCTGAGCATGATTCTACCGACCCATTTGAGATCACTTATATCAAAGCCCCTGACCCAGACCCACCGCCCGACGATTATGGATTGAAGCATAGTAGCTCCAACCTCGACACACGATTCTGGCACCGAGACAATTAATTCGGGCTCATCCGGAATGATGAGATGGACCCCAATTCGCCCCAAGCAGCTTTAGCACGGTTACTACAGACAAGAGTTTGGCAGCCGGGAGAAGATGATGACTTAGAGTCTGACTCCCACCAAACGAATCCCTTTGCGACCCTGTTTGCTATTGAGCAGTGAGGTTTCCAGATGATGCAGAAAAAGGAATCGATGGAGAGATACGGTGTCCTTTCTGATGAAACCTGCACCATGTTTGTTGAATGTTTGTTCATTAGTGTTATCGTTAAGTGTTGTGTGTAAACTCGGAAAGTTTTCACGGCCCCACGTCACAACCCCCTTTGACGCCCAATGGCTGTTAGAGGAACTAGTTTGTCCCCAGAAACTTGCTAATGGAACAAGCTTGTCCCAGACAATAGTTCAGAGAAACTAGTTTGTCAACAGAACCTTGTTAAAGGTACAAGTTTGTCCCAGACAATAGTTCAGAGGAACTAGTTTGTCGGCAGAACCCGACTCATAGTTCCTCTCCTAATTCGAGAGGCAGCCCCCCATGACAACCACATTCTTACCCGTTCTTGCCGGTTGCTCAGGCAGTGGAGAAATGGCATTGGTCCCTGCCCTGCCTGAGGACCCCCCTCTGGTCAGCTACGCTCGGGTAGAGCACATACGGCATTGATCACCGTCCTACCCAGGGATTCCACCCATTTCTTACCCGCCGCGGCCCATACGCGCCCCATTTTGGCTTGTTACGTTCAAAATTCTTTTGCTTGGTTTTGGCAATCCTTAGGTTGCTTCCCTATGCTATTTACATCCTCAAACACTGGGATGGTCAATCACACAGGCTGTGAGACGGCCCGATTACAAAATGGACACCCGCAAAGAATGCAGGGAAAATTGGACAATGCTATGAAACAAGCAGGTGCAAGCTCTGTCTGTTGATTAGAACCTTAAACTCTCAGACAGGACAGAAACTACCAAACAATCTACATACTAATGAGCCATCTCCGGGGACAAAAGGGAAACATTTAGATCCACAATGTTAAGGCAGACTCCCCGGTGCCAGAAGAAGCTAAGACAAAGTAGACTGACACTCACCAGGACACGCCCAGCGATCAGGGAACCACCCCTCCATTGGAGGAAAATCGATACAGATGATTGGGAAAGACCCAATTAGTTGAGGCCAAGTTCAAGGCCTGCCCAAAAGCGCGCGGAGTACCTTTTCCGTATAAAAGGTATCCCCAAGGGAGAACGCCCTCCTTTGGCTTTGGCTCTCACTGAAGAGAGAGACCTGCCTATCAGCTGCACCAGACCAAGTAAGTCTCAAGTCAACGCACACTAAGAGATAGACGCTCCTAGTTGCTACCCTGTGAACAGCTCAACCCAGCAGCCTCAGAACCGAGCAACGGCCATTGTTCCTCTGACTGAGTGGGCACCCGAAGCTAAGTATAGGCTTTAGTAATAGTGGTAGTTTAGTTTGTAGAATTTATGCATGAGTAGATTTGACTATGAGTAAATAAATGAGCATTGCTTTTGAACTTACTAACTGGTGTATCGAGTCATTGATCAGTATTCGGTTCTGCGACTCTTGAGCAAACGTGATTAAACAGAGCCAAATTAAGAGCCAACCAAAAGAGAGCAACAAAGGCTGCTGTAAATACGGCCTAAACACATGACTCGGGTATGGCTGCCAGAATCACAAGTACGCGTGGCGCCTAGGCTGAAAGCCAAAGTCAACTCAGGCCTGGACCTTGCACGTCTGTCAGCTCACAGAGAGCAAAAAACACCAGAAGGAGAGATGGTAATGCAGTAGCAATATCACTAGACTTGTAATCCAAAAGGTCAGACTAATGTTCCAGGGACATGGGTTCAAATCCCAGAACAGTAACTGATGAAATTTAAGTGGGCAGCCCGGTGGCACAGTTTTAGCACTGCTGCCTCACAGCCCCAGAGATCCGGGTTTGATTCCAGCCTTGGGTGACTGTGGAGTTTGCATGATCGCCCAGTGTCTGCATGCATTTAATCCGGGTGCTCCGGTTTCCTCCGACAATCTAAAGATATTCAAGTTAGGTGGATTGAGGGCAACACCATGGCACAGTGGTTAGCACTGCAGCCTCATGGCGCTGAGATCCCAGGTTCGATTCCGGCTCTGCATCACAGTCTGTGTGGAGTTTGCACATTTTCCCCGTGTTTGCGTGGGTTTTCGCCCCCACAACTCAAAAGATGTGCAGGGTAGGTGGATTGGCCATGCTAAATTGTCATTTAATTGGAAAAATGAATTGGGTACTCTAAATTTATTTTTTAAAAGTTAGGTGGATTGGCCATGCTAATTTCTCCATAGTGTCAAAATATGTGCAGGTTAGATTGGGTTATTGGGATAGGGTGGTGCACAGGGCCTAGGTTTTCAGAGGGTTGGTGTAGACTTGATGGGCCAAATGGCCTCCTTCTGCACTGTAGGCATTCTATGGATTCTCAGTGGCCGTGGCACACACCACAGGATGACGCTTTTGCGAAGATGATGCAGCAGTTACTTTTGTCAAACATCTGGCTCATTAAAACCCCAAGATAGAACTGGTATGAACATGTGATACCTATCCATATGGAGGTAGGGCAGTGGTTTCCCATCGATGGGATGATGACACAGAGACCTATAGCAAATGCATCAGAATCTTGGAGGACGCAGAAAGACAACAGTCACAGATCGAAAAGGAAGGACTGCCCACAAGCTTGACCCTTCTGCCAGCATTGGAAAAAGTAATCATGACCTTGAACTTCCTGAATACCTTGCCAGTATCCGAGAAGCAGAGTCAAGCGTGGACACAGTAGGACCCCACACTGGCAAAATTGCACCATATTATCCTCCGTGGCAGAATCAGAGGACACCCCACAGATGACATGAAGTCCTTCCTCACTAAACGACAAGAGCTGAGTGGAGAAGATGGCATCAACATGTGGGGAGACTGAGTGGTTGTCCCTGCCCAGATGTGTGCCCAATCTTGACAGAATTGGACAATTGACACCCTGCGATATTCAAGATGAAAATGCTCACAAGGAGCTACCTCTGGTGGCCCACGCTAGATACAGACATCGGGAATCTGTTGAAGCAATGCTCCTTGTGCGAGGATAACCAGAAGCTCCCCTCGGTGGATTGGCCATGCTAATTGTCTCTTAGTGTTCAAAGGTTAGGTGGGGTTTCAGGGATAGGGTGGGGATTGGGCCTAGGTAGGGTGCTCTTTCAGAAGGTCAGTGCAGACTCGATGGGCCAAATAGCCTCCTTCTGCACTGTTGGGATCTTATGATTCTATGATTCAGTCTCTTTGCAGCCATGAGAATGACTAGGATGACCATGGGTATGGGTGCATGTTGACTTCGCTGGGATTGGTGTTCCTTACTATGGTCGATGGCCACTCAAAATGGTTAGAAATACATTGTATATCTTACTTAAGCTCTCAGGCAACAACTGAAAAACTCCAGTTAGGTTTCTGTACCCACAGCGTATCAGAGGCTCTCATATCCAATAATGATACTCCCTTCACCAATTGAGAATTTCCTGCATTAATGAGGCCGAACAGCACTAAACACATTTGAACAATGACATACCATCCATCGTCTAATGGCCTGGCCGAATGGGCAGTTCAACCATTCAAAACTGGATGAAGAAACAGCCTGCTGGTTCCCTGGTTACAAAATTGGCCTGGTTCCTCTTTGATTATAGAACCACGCCACACACAACAAGTGGAGTTGAACCAGCTGAACTGTTAATGGGACATCGACTGCACATCAGGCTCAGTTTGCTGTTCACCAACTTGGGGTGAAATGTGGAGTCGAAGCAGGAGACTCAAAAAAAGGGACTTCAACACCAGAAGACCCGAAAGAACTTTCACACCAGGAGATGCTGTCCATGTGCGGAACTTTGAAGATGGCTCCCAACGGATCCCAGGAGTCATGCTAGAAAAGACTGTTCTGGTTTCTTACAAAGTGAAAGTCCAAGGAAAGGCCATGAAAAAAACCTCGACCTCCACACCAGCAGAGTCAATTTCAGCAGAGACCATGGCCGGGATTCTCCGACCCCGTGCCGGGTCAGAGAATCGCCGGGGGGGGGGGGGATAATCGCGCCACGCCACCCCGACGCCGGGTGGCCGGGTCGAGTGCCCGCCGAGTTCGGCCAGGTCCCGCTGGCGTGGGTTACACATGCTCCCACCCGGCGGGACCTCAGAGTTCTGGCTGCGCGGACCATCCTGGTGGAGGGCCGGGCGGCCTCCACGGTGGCCTGGCCCACGATCGGGGCCTACCGATCGGCATGCGGGCTATTTCTGGGGGGGGGGGGGTGCTATATTCCTCTGCGCCGGGCCCCTGTAGGGCTCCACCATATTGTCCGGGGCAGAGATGGGAACCTACACGCATGCGCGAACTCGAGCCGGCTGTGGTGCGCATGCGCGGACTCGCCCGTCGGCCTTTGGGCGCCGGAGCTGCGGACACCACTCCGGCACTGTACTAGCCCCCTAGGAAGGGGTGGATAGCTGCCAGTTAAGGCCCGTTGACACCGGAGTGGCTTGCGCCACTTTTCACACCGGCGTCAGAACTTGGCCGCAGGATTGGAGAATCTCGGCTCATGTACTGTACACCTGTTGTGACTACCTCCGGAAAGGGGACTTAGCGTATGGAGGACCCAAGGGTCGTTCCTCCGGCGATGAAGACGGAGGTCAACATTGAAGGTGGGCCTTGCTCTGGGGCCCTTCAGAGCTCAACAAGGAAGCAAAGATTTCCAGTCAGCTTCACGTTTTCTCCCCCCCCCACCCCACCAATTCTGGCTCCACCTGCCACTGCCTAAAGATCTTGTGCCAAGTGATGAAAGAGGCCTCATCACCGCAGGTGTGAGGGGGTCGATTTGGACTTGAGGGAGAAGAGATGAGATAACCGTCATGAGGACAATAGGGGGTTTCGTAGAATACGGGTTCCCATAATGAGCCAGCTGGGACTCATTAGTGAGACTTAAATGGTGCTCCCAGACCCAGATTGGCAATTCCCGATAGATCTGGGCTGGGACGTTTGTTTTGTGTGCCATGGTCGCGGCTTTATTTTCAGTTAAAAATAAATCAGTTTGATCTTTCACTCCATGCCTCCTGGAATTATTACAGTCAGGAATTTTAGTGCTTTCAACCAATAGTGATGAAGCAATGATCTATACATATAAATCCACATCAGGATAATATGAGACTTGGAGGGAAACTTGGAGGCGGTGGTGCTCCCTTACACTTACAGCCCTTGTCTTTTCAGGTAGTGGAGGTTGGAGGTTTTAGAAGGTGCTGTTGAAGAAGTCATGGAAAGTTTCTGCATCTTCAGAGAGTGCAACCTTAAGTAATGCTGTACCAAAGATTGAGGGGTGTTGATGATTATGCGAGGAGATGAGATGCCTATGAAGCAAACTGTATTGTCTTGAATGCTGTTGAGGTTCATGAGTGTTGTTGCAGCTGCAGCCATCCACCGTGGACAGTACATCCCTCACCTTTCTAACTGGTTGTACATGGTGCAAAACCTTGAGGCAGTTCAGAAGTGAGCCACTCACCAGAGAATATGCAGCCTCTGGCTGGTAGTAAGAGAGTTCATCAGAGGCAATTATGTGGCCATTAATGCAACAGTTTATTGGAGCTGCTCTCCCAAACTGGCTCCCACTGCAGACCCAGGTCATTTGCTTCTCCATGGCTTCTCCACTTTATTTTTAGGTTTAAGATCTCCTGTTCCTTTCAGTTCTTGCCTAAAAACTTTCCACTCCATTAGCTTCTCAATTCTTTCCTTGACCCAAATTCAGCGACTTTGCACTCTCCCAGTTTTGGTGTGAGCAGAAGATGGAGAACTACAGTATTTGAGACACATCTACTGAACATGCTACTCCAACAGTGGTCCCTGACAGATGCAGGTATAAGAGCATTTATAAGAGCACTGAAGCTATGTCACAGACTTGAGCTGGTTTCACCAGGAAAATGTACCATTGACTGTCAAACCAAATACTGGTTCATTATTGCAGCTCAATTAGAAGATTTGTGAGTGTTTACTTCAAATGTGGAAATCTAACATTTCAGTAAGAGGGTAATGTTGAGTCATTCAATTCAATAAGTGTTAAATCCACACATAACAAAGTTAGTTGTGGATTTTGTTGCAATATCTTGTGGACAACACTGGAAAATGGTGCAAAAACTTTTTTTTAGGAAGGTTAGTTACTCTCCCTGTTCACGAATGTCTACAGGACACTAGGTCCAACTACCCTACAGCCATCCTCCTCAGCCTATCCCTTCAGTCCTACTTGAGAGCACTGCCATGGAAGACCATCTTATCTTAAGTACAATAAAGATCTATGAAATATGCAATGGGGGAGAAAGTTTTCACTCTTGTATTTAATTTTCCGTAAGTCACTAGACTGGAAAGATTAAGTTGAAATCATTAGTCATCATCAAAAATATTATGGGAGCAATATTAATTAAAGTTTGCATATTCATGTAATTGGCATGCTAAGGCATGTTTAAATAATTGAAACCATTCTCAAATATTGATTCCTAAATCTTAGAATAAAACGACATTATCAGAAGAGAAGAACCTGAAATAAGAAAAGTTCAGTCACCCATTTGTTTGGTCTAATGGATTCATGCTGCAGGCAACCCCCGTTCAGTGTTGTCCATCAAGTCATTATCATCATAGAATTTACAGTGCAGAAGGAGGCCATTCGGCCCATCGAGTCTGCACTGGCTCTTGGAAAGAGCACCCTACCCAAGGTCAACACCGCCACCCTATCCCCATAACCCAGTAACCCCACCCAACATTAAGGGCAATTTTGGACACTAAGGGCAATTTATCATAGCCAATCCACCTAACCTGCACATCTTTGGACTGTGGGAGGAAACCGGAGCACCCGGAGGAAACCCACGCACACACGGGGAGGATGTGCAGACTCCGCACAGACAGTGACCCAAGCCAGAATCGAACTAGGGACCCTGGAGCTGTGAAGCAATTGTGCTATCCACAATGCTACCGTGCTGCCCCGATTATCCCTCATAACTGCAAAATTCCATCTTTCATCAAGAGTCTAGGAAAATAAAAAAGTTGCCTTACATTTACCTCAACCCTCTTGCAACATGAATCAATCCACATATCCTACATGCACTGCAGTAGGTAGCAATTTATTCTGTATGTCAAGAAAATGAGATGTCTCTTCTTCAGTCTTATTCTAGTTATATTTCCTTTGTTTTGAAATATGTACCCCATTGTTACACTCACCAGATTTTACTGATCAGTATTATTAGCTGCCAGTATGCCATACACAATATTTATAAAGAACGGAGTTATTGTCCATCTTCTCTACCTTCCCGGAAACAATTATGAATAGCCTCAGATGTCGTTCTAACACATCTATTTCAGTCTGCTTATTACAGTTGTTGTGGTACCCTGCCATTTTCTAATATATCGCTGTCATTTTAAGTGCTTTGTTTTCTGTGTGACTTCACACTTGTATGGGTCTGCAACCCCTAAATATTTATAACCGTGGTTCGAAGTCGTGAATTGCAGTGTTTGTGAAAAAAATGAGGATTGGATCTGAGGCTGGCTGGGCTGGGACTGGAGGAGGGCTGGCCTGGAATTGTGACTTATTAACCGATTGTTAGAGATGTCTCTCTGTGAGATTAATTTTAAATTTGAATGACAGACCACTCCCCCGCAATGAAAATGAATAAGCAGTCGGGATTTTCAGCCACAGTCTTACCGATTGCAGGTTGTTGGACAGAGGTTGAACAATATCGGGCCTCCTTCCCGATCTGTGGAAAGGTAAATGTTTGACGTTGGGTGTGCAGGAGGGTGGGGGTGGGAATAGGCAGAAGCCCCCAACATGGCAGCAGTCAGAAAGGTTTTGTGCAGTCCGGAGTAGCACTCCTTCTCCTCTTACAGTATCAAACTTACCTTGGATAGGCCTCATCTCCTCCACCACCTGTGGAAATGATTGGAGCTGCATCCTAAAACCAAACTTATTTTTAAAATGGGACCTTTGCCTGAAGCAGGCAGATGCTCAGTGCTGCACCCCTCTAAAATGGCACACACTCAGGTTAGTCAGGTGTTAAGACCACCAATTCCATTTTGAGGCTGATAGTACTCTATTATCACCACAAAATATAAGTTAATATCAGCCCTAGGATATTTCACTACTCAACTCAATGAGGAGATTTATAAACATTTCGCCAACTGTTTGGATGATTCTCTGCAAGACAGCAAGGATAGAGGGTAACCAAACTGTGACTCCTTGTGCATTCTGTGAGCTGATTGCCGACCAATATTAATGATATTTATGGAGATGTTGGCATTCAATCTTCCCAAGTAATGGATGATTCACAGTCACAAATAATGTAATGACAGGTGGGCAGGGTAAGAAGGTTAAACAGAGTGCTCCATTGGCCATCCAGTGTTGTCAGCGTCTGTTACTTTATCCTCCTTCCTGTCACTGTGCCCGTGGCCATAGCTAATGCCTGTTGCTGCTTGCCGATCATCCTCCTCCACCTGAAGGACCTCCATATTGAAAATATGTGGTATGTCACAAATCTTTCAAAAATTCAGGGTGGCACGATGGTGCAGTGGTTAGCATTGCTGCTTCACGGCACTGAGGACCTGGGTTTGATCCCAGCCCCAGGTCACTGTCTGTGTGAAGTTTGCACATTCTCCCTGTGTCTGCATGGGTCTCACCACCAAAACCAAAGATGTTCAGGGTAGGTGGATTGGCCACGCTAAAAATTGCCCCTCAGTTGGAATTTTTTGTTAAAAATAAATCTTTCAAAAATTCAGGATGTTCTGCAGCCAAGACAAACATTTGCTTCAAACCCAACTTCTTTAACATGGAAATTAACACAATAGTTAATTTATAGGTGACAAAAAAGTCATTTTAAGTCCAGAAGTTGTGTGTTTTAAAATTATGGTGTGTTGAACAACATTTTTCTTTGAAGAAATTTCCTGGATTGTCAGTGGCTATTTCCTTGCCCATACTTTCTGCATTTTCCTTTCTCTGTTTAAGTTCAATCCTGTTAATTATTTTTATATCTCGTCTTCTACCTGTTTTGGTTATTTCTGGGGCAGCACGGTGGCACATTGCTTAACACCGCTGCCTCACAGCACCAGGGACATGGGTTCAATTCTGGCCTTGGGTCTGTGTGGGGCTTGCACTTTTGCCCCTTATCTGCATGGGTTTCCTCTAGGTGCTCCGATTTCCTCCCACAGTTCAAATATGTGCAGGTTAGGTGGATTGGCCATGATAAAATTGCTACTTAATGTCAAGGGATGTACAGGTTAGGTGGGGTTACAGGTATTGGGCGAGGGGCCTAGGTAGTGAGCTCTTTAAGAGGGCCTGTGCAGACTCGATGGGTTGAATGGCCTCCTTCTGCACTATAGGGATTCTATGATTCTCTCTTAATTGAGAAATTGAGGAGAATATCATAAATAACCACATTCATACAATCCAATGTACGAAGGAATGATTTTTAAAAAATGAACATATATATATATTTCATCTATATTATAATATATATATATATACATACACTAGGGTACTTTCTTTGACACATTTCTTTGATCAGCTAACAACAGCATGCTATAGGTGTGTGATGAAGGATGATTCTTTGTTGTCATTCTTCGATGGTATGCTCATTGCTTGGCATTCATTTAGTAGTTTGGCTTTGTAGTGAAACTCATTTATCAAGACTGGTAATCGTGGCCAGCAGCTCTGGGGTTCAATCTGTGAGATGTGAATTGTAATGAAATCAATTTTACTGCCATACACCTAACTGCTTACATGTTTCTTTCACTGCCCGTTGTTCCACGTGCACATTATCTCATCGGTGGTGTGGTTGTGTTGCTTACGTTAAAGATTTCTGTCCATCACGGCGCCAAGGACCCAGGTTCGATCCCGGTCCCGGGTCACTGTCCGTGTGGAGTTTGCACATTCTCCCCATGTCTGCGTGGATCTCACCCCCACAACCCAAAGATGTGCAAGGTAGTTGGATTGGCCACGCTACATTGCCCTTTGATTGGAAAAAAATAATTGGGTACTCTAAATTGAAAAAAAGACGTTTCTGCCTAACAACTAAATCATTCAATTGGAAAAGGGAAACTGAGAACAGAATTTGGAAATAATGAAAGTTAAAAAAAATGCTATTGGAGAGCTTGAGGGAGTGCTCCCAGGAGGGACGAGTATACAGATTTTGACCAGTGCCTAATTTAGGCACCAGAAATGCTGGCATGCCGTTTTTCAGAGTGTATTCACCGGACCAGAAAGGCTAGACTCAGAGCTCATTGGAGCTGGCAAAGCACAACAGCTCACCAGTGAAGTAGTGAGAATTTGGACCTCTGTCTCGGGTAAGTCAGCTAATGACTCTGTCGGGATTTGGGAGACAGGTGGCCAGATCCTTCAATCTAAGGTCTGGAGGAGAACTTCTCCCTCTTCCAAAGTCCACATTCAGGGAAGTAACTTATCTCATCGGTTGACAAGAAATCACTGGGGCTGGTGACCATGAACATGAACAATGGTGCTGGCTGACTCAGGGAAAGTCAATCTTGCAGCTACACCTACTTCAAGCATGCGTTAAGAGTGCCTTCTGTTTATCCTTACTCAATATGGTGGATGGTATGCTTCAGGAGGGTAATGTGTGTACACTTCCAGCTCACACATTGGGCTTTTAGTAGCCCTAGACACTACTAAAGGTAAACTGGCACTGTACACACAAATTTCTTGACCTGTGAATTTAAATGCTACAGTTATATGTGCACTATGCTGCCAGGAAAGTTAAAGTATTGGTGTACTTACACTATGGCATGGGATTTTCCTGGAGGAAGTTCTTTTTAAATGATTGACCAAATCTCTTTCTGGTCTTCCCACCCCAATTTGTGGCAGTGAGGGATAGGTTGGCAGGTAGTCCTTGCTGCATTGTGGGAGTCATCATTTATGAGCTCTCACTACTTTCATGGAGTCAGGCTGACTTTTGTAGGGGAAGTGAGTGGTTCACAGCTCTTCAGAAGAGTTGTGAACCATGAATGAACCCTAGTCTGGAGTTGTGAATAAAAACATCAAGAAGGCATTTAACATTCCCTTTGGAAAACATACCCATTTACAATCTGATAAAGTTGGTAATCAAAACAGACATCAAAAGTCCCATTCAGGAGGCCTTTAACCTACTTTACACCTCTTAATCAGGTCCAAATAAATATATAGGCATGATAAAACATTCCAAAGAAAAATCAGGTTCTGACAAGCTAATAAAGATGTCCATCAATCAAAGCTAACCATTCCCTTTTGCAACTGAGTAAACGCTGACACCTGCTTGGCTAAGGCCATTAGTTATTCTTGTAGCTCAGCCAGGCATTTATAATAGGGTAATCTGGAAAAAACAGGGGCGAAATTCTCCAGAAACGGCGCGATGTCCGCCGGCTGGCGCCCAAAACGGCGCAAATCAGACGGGCATCGCGTCGCCCCAAAGGTGCGGAATGCTCCTCATCTTTGGGGCCCGAGCCCCAACATTGAGGGGCTAGGTCGGCGCCGGACGAATTTCCGCCACGCCAGCTGACGGAAAAGGCCTTTGGTGCCCCGCCAGCTGGCGCGGAAATGACATCTCCGGGCGGCGCATGCGCGGGTGCGTCAGCGGCCGCTGACAGCTTCCCACGCATGCGCAGTGGAGGGAGTCTCTTCCGCCTCCGCCATGGTGGAGGCCGTGGCGGAGGCGGAAGGGAAAGAGTGCCCCCACGGCACAGGCCCGCCCGCGGATCGGTGGGCCACGATCGCGGGCCAGGCCACCGTGGGGGCACCCCCCCGGGGCCAGATCGCCCCGCGCCCCCCCAGGACCCCGGAGCCCGCCCGCGCCGCCTTGTCCCGCCGGTAAGGTAGGTGGTTTAATTTACGCCGGCGGGACAGGCATTTTAGCGGCGGGACTTCGGCCCATCCGGGCCGGAGAATCGCGCGGAGGGGCCCGCCAACCGGCGCATCGCGATTCCCGCCCCCGCCGAATCTCCGGTGCCGGAGACCTCAGCAACCGACGGGGGCGGGATTCACGCCAGCCCCCGGCGATTCTCCGACCCGGCGGGGGGTCGGAGAATCTCGCCCCAGATATCTGTTCAGCCTGCTCCTGATAATTAGTCAAACTCATAAGGTGACTCATTTTGAATTTAAATGCAGGGACCCGATCTCTGCAAATTAAAGGACATGTCCAAGGCTTGTACCTTTTTTGAATTACCCAAGAGTTTGGGAAACATATTGTTCCCCATTGCTTTCCCCATCACAATGCCCCGGCAAATAAGAGCTGACCTGGCAACAAATCAGCACCTCCTGTAGCATAAGTTACGATTGTTTGAAATTTGGCATTCTTGCATTTGTCCTACGAGAGCAAGGTGAAAAGCTTCAGCAACATGTCTCTCTTTTCAAAAATGTTCAAGTTCTGTGCTCCCCAGTGACTATCTGCAAACCAGCAACAATTTACATTGTACTAGACACCTAGGAATTTGCAAGTTATTGAAGTAAAACAGATATTACAATGAGAGCTATGGTGATAAGCAGTGGGAAAACTTGAACTTGAAGAGTAACATTTTATATTGCAAAAAGAACAATTGGTTCATCCATGCATGAGAGGCGTGTTCTTTTTAAAAGATAGGAACAATTAATTGCATTCGACTGGGTCATGCTTCTTGCTTTTGTGAAAAGGTTAATGGCATTGTTTAGCACAGTGAAAATTCAATATTTGATTGCTTCTCCCTCTTAAAACATAATAGTTGAAAAACAATAGAAAAATATAGCAAAGGTCGATAACAGCACAATATCATTGTCAGTACGATGGACAGAAAGCAGGAAAATTGAAGCCGAAGATTGTTCTTTTATACCAAAGCAAATGATTTTTTCAGGAACAAATCTCTCACCATTTAAATCATTATTTCTGCAGATCTTGCTCCATCATCATGCTCCACAAAGCAGACAATCAGACAGATTCATCTGTAAAAAATCTTACTTCTTTTACAGCTTACAGCTGCTGGGAAACAGTATAACCTGTTCTTGAAGTGTAAATAAGCAGTGTGTGGAATGATGTTCACCCTCAGAGGGCCAGATTTATCTGTTTCATTTCGTCTCTTGGTAAATCCAATTTTTGTCTGAAATTGTTTGGGCAGCCTCGTCTTATTTACAGCTGGAAATAATCTGAGGATTTAGGGCTCCATGTGTCACAGCATCTAAATAATGACAAAACGAGGAAGGGTTCAAAATGTGGGCCTGAGACTGATTCTAGTGCGCTGTGTTTATTTCTGGCACCACAAAGTAAAGAGCCAAATATAAACATTAACACAGAAGACCTGAAACTAGTAACTTAAAGACTTGGATGATATAGTCACGTTTGAATAATCCAAGCATTGTGATTTAAGTTTACAATCCACTTACCCTTGTGGGTCAACGGTAAACATCATTTCCCAGAACCAAATGTTAAGGCAAATGATTTGGAGAACTGCAACATCCCATTTATATACTTGTCACGCATAGTCCAACTTGCTGCCTAAGTACCATAATGTTGCATTTTTTAAAATCCCAGAGGCAATAAAATTTGTGTTTGTGTGTGGAGCTGAGCAGCGAGAAATCATTTCCCCTAGTAAATTCCATGACAGCATCAGCATCTGTTGGTCCATTCCCACTAGCTGCGGCTTTTCTCCCAATCTGTATTGTACACAATTAATGTACACAAATCCATTGTAACTGCCCAATAATGAAGACAGTTACTTTGGGAAATGGAAAAATAACAAAGGCAGAAACGCTCAGCAGATCAGGCTGCATCTGTACCATTTGCTGAAGGAACACTTCAGAATGGCAATCATAGAATCATAGAATTTACAGTGCAGCAGGCCATTCAAAGAACAAAGAACAATACAGCACATGAACAGGCCCTTCGGCCCTCCAAGCCTGTACCGGTTATGATACCAATCTTTGCCAAAACCCTCAGCACTTCCTTGTGCCGTATCCGTTTATACCCATCCTATCCATGTGTTTGTCAAGATGCCTTTTGAACGGCGTTAATGTTTCTGCTTCCATAACCTCCCCTGGCAACGCGTTACAGGCACTCACCACCCTCTGCGTTAAAAAAATCTGCCTCGCACATCTTCTCTAAACTTTGCCCCACAGACCGTAAACTTATGCCCCCTGGTGACTGACCCCTCCACCCTGGGAAAGAGTGCCTATCCATCCATTCTATCCATACCCCTCATAATCTTGTAGACCTCTATCAGGTCACCCCTCCACTTCCGTCTTTCTAATGAAAACAGCCTGAGTCTATTCAGCCTCTCCGCATAGCTAACACCTCCACACCAGGCAACATCCTGGTAAACGTCCTCTGCACCCTCTCCAAAGCCTCCACATCCTTCTGGTAGTATGGCGACCAGAATTATGCGCAATATTCCAAGTGCGGCCTTACCAAGGTTCTATACAACTGTCGCATGACTTGCCAGTTTTTATACTCGATGCCCCGCACAATGAAGGCAAGCATTCCGTGTGCTTTCATGACGACCATGTCCACATGTGTTGCCGCCTTCAAAGATCTGTGGATCTGCACGCCCAGATCTCTCTGATTTTCTATATTCCGAAGAGTTTTGCCATTTACGGTATATTTCCACTCTATGTTACACCGACCAAAATGCATTACATCACTTTGTCCGGATTAAACTCCATTTGCCATTTCTCTGCCCAAGTCTCCCACCTATCTATGTCCTGCTGTATATTCTGACAATCCTCAACACTATCAGCCACTCCACCATGCTTGGTGTCCTCCGCTAACTTACCAATCAGACCGGCTATCCAAATCATTTATGCACTGATGCACCATCAATTACTCGTGAGACAAGGAGAGTCAAAATAATCGTCTTTAATCAGCTAGAACTGTACCCAGCAGCTTCGATACAGAAAGTGAAGGCTGCTCGGACGGCATTGGTTCTTATACCCCGCCTCTAAGGGCGGAGCTATGTACGTTGGCCAATGGTAGACTCCTAGGTCTAGCCAATGGGCATCCACCTCTCAGGTACTGCAATACCTGGTATTACCACATTCACCCCCTGTTAAAAAGAACCCAGCGGGGTGATGGCCAGAGTTACTGTCGCCTTTTGCATGGTAGGACCAGGTATTGAGGTACCGTGATGTCGAGGGAAACAGAGAAAGTTTTTTTTTGTGTTTTAAGGTGCAGCAATCAGACGATCGGGTGGCCTGGTCGTCCTTCTGGAGCGTCTGGGCTTCGGCGATGATCCTGGTGGGGTCTCTGGCTCCGGGAACGTGGTGTCTTCCTCCCTGGCAGCTTCGTCACCCCTAGACGGCGCTGTTGGGGCGAAAAGTGGGCAGGGGGAGGGGCGCCTGTAGGGGGCGTCGGTGCCCGTTCGGCGCCGGGTAGGGGCGGCGGCAGCACTGACCCTCCGGTCAGGTGCTGCGGGGATGGTGGGGGTGGGGGCAATGGTGCGGGTGCGCGTGGGGCTCCGGCGGGCGCCAGGTCCCGAAGGGAGACCGTGTCTTGGCAGTCGTCGGGGAATACCACGTAGGCGTACTGGGGGTTGGCATGCAGTAGGTGGTCCCTCTCGACCAACGGGTCCGACTTGTGCGCCCTCACATGTTTCCGCATCAAGAAAGGTCCGGGTGTCGCTAGCCAGGTTGGGAGCGAGGTCCCGGAGGAGGACTTCCTGGGGAAAACAAGGAGACATTCGTGAGGTGTCTGGTTTGTGGTAGTACATAGCAGCGACCGAATGGAGTGAAGGGCCACTCGGAGGACTTCTTGCCAGCGGGAGACTGGGAGATTCCTGGACTGAAGGGCCAGCAGGACGGTCTTCCAGACTGTTCCGTTCTCCCTCTCTACCTGCCCGTTTCCCCGGGGATTGTTACTGGTCGTCCTGCTGGAGGCGATGCCTTTGCTGAGCAAGAATTGACGCAGTTCGTCGCTCCTAAAGGAGGACTCCCTATCACTGTGAATGTATGCGGGGAAACCGAACAGTGTAAAAATACCCTGGAGGGCCTTGATGACGGTGGTCGTGGTCACGTCTGGGCAGGGGATGGCGAATGGGAACCGGGAGTACTCGTCAATCACGTTCAGGAAATACGTGTTGCGGTCGGTGGAGCGGAGGGGGCCCTTGAAATCCATGCTGAGGCGTTCAAAGGGATGGGAAGCCTTTATCAAATGCGCTCTCTCTGGCCGGTAGAAGTGCGGTTTGCACTCCGCGCAGATTCGGCAGTCCCTGGTGACTGCCCTGACCTCCTCGATGGAGTAGGGCAGGTTGCGGGTCTTAACGAAATGAAAGAAACAAGTGACCCCCATGTGTCAGAGGTTCGGAGGTTGTCCACTTGTGCGGTGGCACAAGTGCCGCGGGACAGGGCATCAGGAGGCTCGTTCAGCTTCCCGGGACGGTACAAGATCTCGTAATTGTAGGTGGAGAGTTCTATCCTCCACCGCAAGACCTTGTCGTTCTTAATCTTGCCCCGCTGTGCATTATCGAACATGAAGGCTACCGACCGTTGGTCCGTGAGGAGAGTGAATCTCCTGCCGGCCACGTAATGCCTCCAATGTCTCACAGCTTCTACTATGGCCTGGGCCTCCTTTTCGACCGAGGAGTGGCGAATTTCGGAAGCATGGAGAGTGCGGGAGAGAAA
This sequence comes from Scyliorhinus torazame, assembly GCF_047496885.1. Lineage (NCBI taxonomy): Eukaryota > Metazoa > Chordata > Chondrichthyes > Carcharhiniformes > Scyliorhinidae > Scyliorhinus > Scyliorhinus torazame. Next base: position 77,084,757 of record NC_092708.1, read on the forward strand.
GCCACGGGCCTGCCCGTTTGGTTGAGGGTGGCCGCCAGAGCTACGTCGGACGCGTCGCTCTCGACCTGGAAGGGGAGGGACTCGTCGATGGCGCGCATCGTGGCTTTTGCAATGTCCACTTTGATGCGGCAGAAGGCCTGGCGGGCCTCCGTCGACAGGGGGAAGGTCGAGCCTTGTCTGCGTAATTAGGGACACATTGTGAATAATAGCTAAAGAAGCCGAGACAGCGCGTTAGGGCCTTGGGGCAGTGAGGGAGGGAGAACTCCATGAGGGGGCGCATGCGCTCAGGGTCGGGGTCTATGACTCCATTTCGCACTACATAGCCTAGGATGGCTGGACGGTCGGTGCTAAACACGCATTTCTCCTTATTGTAGGTCAGATTAAAGAGGTTCACGGTCTGGAGAAATTTTCGGAGATTGGTGTCGTGGTCCTGCTGGTCATGGCCGCAGGTGGTGACGTTATCAAGATACGGGAACGTTGCGCGTAAGCCGTACCGGTCAACCATTCGGTCCATCTCACGCTGGAAGACCGAGACCCCGTTCGTGACACCGAAGGGAACCCTTAAAAAGTGATAGAGCCGCCCATCTGCTTCGAAGGCAGTGTACTGGCGATCCCCATGATGGAGGGGCAGCTGGTGGTAGGCAGACTTGAGGTCCACCGTGGAGAAAACCTTGTATTGCGCAATCCTGATTACCAGGCCGGCGATACGGGGGAGAGGGTACGCGTCCAGCTGCGTAAACCGGTTGATGGTCTGGCTATAGTCGATGACCATCATATGTTTCTCCCCAGTCTTTACCACCTCTACTTGAGCCCTCCAGAGGCTGTTGCTTGCTTCGATGACCCCTTCCTTCAGCAGCCTTTGGACCTCGGGCCTGATGAAGGTCCGGTCCTGGGCACTGTACTGTCTGCTCCTGGTGGCGACGGGTTTGCAATTCGGGGTGAGGTTCGCAAACAGGGAAGGCGGGTTGACCTTAAGACAGTAAGGGGGGGGTATAGGGCCGCCAAATTTAAAGGTCAGGCTTTGTAGGTGGCACTGGAAATCCAGCCCAAGATGGGTGGCTGCGCAGAGGTGTGGCAGAATGTACAGGCGGAAATTGCGGAATTCCCTGCCTTGGACAGTGAGGTTCGCTAGGCAGAACCCCTTTATCTCCACTGTGTGTGACCTGGAGGCCAGGGAGATCCGTTGGTTTACGGGATGGGTGACAAGAGAATAGTGCGTTACCGTGTCGGGGTGCACATAGCTTTCCGTGCTCCCGGAGTCGATCAGGCATGACGTCGCGTGGCCGTTGATGGCTATCGTTGTAGTGGCTTTAGCTAGCGTCCGGGGCCGACTCTGGTCCAGGGTAACTGAGGCCAGCTGCAGCAAGAGGGAGTTCTGATCAGGCAGCGTGGAGTCGGCAGTGCTGGGGGCTTGAGGTCCCATCCAAGATGGCGTCAGCCACGAGTCGCACATGGAGTCCGGGATGCAGAAGATGGCGTCGGCGAGGGACAAAATGGCGGCGCCCACCTATCCAGCGTGGTGGCCGGGGGGCAAAATGGTCGCGCCTGTGGGTCGCACGTTGCCGGGGGATAGGAGGGCGGCGGTGGGCCTAGGACGGCCGGGACCTGAAACAAAGGCTGCTGATAGTCGCTGCTGACCGCTGCCACGGCGCGGGCCTGGCAGACCACGACATAGTGGCCGCACCCTTTGCAGGTGGCGGTGCGGGCCGGGCAGCGCGCGCGGGGATGATTCGCTTGGCCACAGAAGAAGCAGCGTTGGTCGGTGGTGAAAACGGGCCGTCTAGCAGCGCAGGCCTGCGGTGTTAGTGGGAAAGTCTGGGGGCTGCCGCGACGGGGTGCCACGCAGCCGAGGGGGCGCCGTCCGCCCGGGAGCAAAAGCCAGTGCGTTTTTGTACGCAACGTCCATGGAACCTGCCAGTGCCCGTGCCTCAGTGAGACCCAGCGTGTCCATTTCAAGGAGCCTTCTGCGGATGTCGGGGGAAGTCATACCTGCCACGAAAGCGTCCGAATTAAAAGTTCCGTGTGCTCGTTCCCCGTAACTGCTGGGGCAGCCACAGTTCCGGCCCAGCACTGGTAGAGCTCGATAGAAGTCTTCCAGTGTTTCTTCAGGGCTCTGCCTTCTAGTTGCCAACAGGTGACGGGCGTAGAACTGGTTCAGAGGACGGATGTAATTTCCTTCTAGCAGCTCGATAGCTGCAGCATAATTCTCTGCCTCTTCGATCAGAGGGTAGATCCCAGGGCTAACTCGGGAGCGTAGAAGGTGCATTTTCTGCCTTTCCATGGGGGTGTCGGCGGCCGTGTCGATGAAGCTCTTAAAACACGCCAGCCAGTGCTTGAAGATAGCAGCGGAGTTGTCTGTGTGGGGACTGAGCTGAAGGCACTCCGGCTTGATGCGGAGATCCATCATTTCAGAAGTAATAGCTGATTAAATTGATGCACAATCAATTACTCGTGAGACAAGGAAAATCATACTAATCGGCTTTAATCATCTAGAACTGTACCCAACAGCTTCGATACAGAAAGTGAAAGCTGCTGGGACGGCATTGGTTCTTATACCCCGCCTCTAAGGGCGGAACTATGTACGTTGGCCAATGGTAGACTCCTAGGTCTAGCCAATGGGCATCCACCTCTCAGGTACTGCAATACCTGGTATTACCACATGCACACTACAAACAACAGAGGCCCAGGCACAGATCCCTGTCGAACACCACTACTTACAACCTTCCCTTCTGAAAAACACCCTTCTGCAGCTACACTTTGCCTTCTGTGACCGAGTCAGTTCTGTATCCATCTTACCACCTCACCTCTGATCCCACGTGACTTCACCTTTTGTACTAGTCTGCCATGAGGTACCTTGTCAAAGGCTTTACTGAAGTGCATGTAAACAACATCCACCACTCTCCCCTCATCAATCATCTTTGTCACCTCCTCAAAAAAACTCAATAAAGTTAGTAAGGCATGACCTCCCCTTCACAAAGCCTTGCTGCCTATCGTTTATGAGTCTATTTGTTTCCAAATGGATATAAATCCTGTCCCTGAGAATTATCTCCAATAATTTACCTACTACCGCCTCGAGGCTCAACGGACTATAGTTTCCAGGATTATCCCTGCTACCTTTCTTTAAAAACGGTACCACATTAGCTATTCTCCAGTCCTCTGGCATCTCACCTGTAGCCAATGAGGATACAAAGATGTCAGTCAAGGCCCGAGCAATTTCCTCCCTTGCTTCCCTCAGTATTCTGGGCTAAATCCCATCCGGCCCAGGAAACGTAACTACCTTAAGATCTTTTAAATGACCCAATACCTCCTCCTTTTCGATGTTAACATGAGCCAGACTGTCCACACACCCTACCCAAGAATCATCTTCCACAAATTCTCTTTCTTTGGTGAACACTGATGCAAAGTACTCATTTAGTACCTCGCCCATTTCCTCTGGCTCAACACATAGATTCCCCCCATTGTCCTTAAGTGGTCCAATCCATTCCCTGGCCACCCTCTTGCTTTTTACATATGAATAAAAAGCTTTGGGATTCACCTTAACCCTGCTTGCCAAGAAACCTTCATGATGCCTCCTAGCCCTCCTAATTTCCCGCTTCAGTACATTCCTACTTCCTTTATACTCAAGGGTTTCGACTGTCCCCAGCCCCCTAGACCGTACAAAAATATCATTTTTCTTTCGAACGAGGTTCACATTATCCCTTGTTATCCAAGGCTCCCTAAACTTCCCATACTTATCCTTCGTTCTCTCAGGAACGTGACTTTCTTGAAACCTAATCAACTGTTGCTTGAAAGAATCCCGCATGTCCGATGTTGATTTACTATCCAACAGCCGCATCCAATCCAAATTCTTCAATTCCTGTCTAATGTTATCGTAATTTGCCTTTCCCCAGTTTTGCACCTTAACGTGAGGATTAGCCTCATCCCTGACCCTGCCAATCGAGTCTGCACCGGCACTTGGAAAGAGCACTTTACTCAAGCCCACACCTCCACCCTAACCCCGTAACCCCACCCAACATTTTTGGAAACTAAGGGCAATCTAGCATGGCCAATCCACCTAACCAGCACAACTTTGGACTGTGGGAGGAAACCGGAGCACCCCGAGGAAACCCACGCAGACAGGGGGAGAATGTGCAGACTCCGCACAGACAGCGACCCAACCCAGGAATCGAACCTGGGACCCTGGAGCTGTGAAGCAACAGTGCTAACCACTGTGCTACCATGCCGCTCAATGTTCACTGTCACCTTCCTGTCCAATTTTTTTTTAAAGCTGAGTCAAAAATGTTATTTTAAGACTTACTCATTTCATGAAAGAAAAATCTACCCCCATTAAATCCCATTTTGGGATTACCGCAGGCTGGGGGGCTAGCTGGGACACTTCATTGTCCGCAAGCTCATTTAATATAGTTGTTGTCCAAACCAATGGTGCCATCCATTTACATTTGCACTGTAAATTTCTGTGATTAGAAATTCATAACAGTACAACTCCCACTACAGAAGATTGGAAACTTGTGTCAACAAGGCAAGCAAACATGTATCTTCTTCACCAATTACATAGAAGAATTCTAATTGAGATGAGCAGAGCAGGATTTTAATTTAAATGAGAGGAGGGAACATGGATGGGATTGCTTAAGCCTACCTGTTGAGTTGACATGCTGAGTTCCTGATGCAAAACTGACATACCCAGTACCATGGGCTCCGGATAGGCCCCACTGCCCTGCAAATTCAAATGTTACCATCCACCTGAACCTTTTGTTACGATCTCAGTTGATGTTATAACTGGATGGGATGATCCCAGACTGGAACCCTGGCTCAAAAAACCAAACTTTTACCTTTTATTAATAAAAAGTGGAAAAACAAAGTCACAGGACTGCTAATTAGCTTGAACAACATGGAAAAAGCATTTATTAAACATGGATAGGGGATTGGCTAACTGATAGAAGAGAAAGTAGGGATAAGAGGAGTATTTTCAGGATGGCAACCTGTAACTAGTGGAGTGCCACAGGGATCCATGATGGGGCCACAATTATTCACAATAGTTATTAATGACTTGGACGAAGTAAGTGAATGCACTATTGCCAAGTTTGTGGGTGACACAAAAGTAGATGGGAAGGCAAGTAGTGAGGATGACACAAATGTCTACAGAGGGATATAGACAGGTTAGATGAGTGGGCAAAAACTTTGCTGATGAAGAATATAGACAGATTAGGTGAGTGGGCAAAAATGTGGCAGATGGAATATACTGTAGGAAAATGTGAAGTCATACACTTCGGTAGGAAGAATAAAGGAGCTGAATATTATTTAAATGGCGGAAGACTGCAGAAAGGTCGGCAGCACAAAGGCCCTTGTGCATAAATCACAATAAGTTAGCATGCAAATTCAGCAGGTAATTGGGAAGGCAAATGAAATGTTGGTCTTTATTTCAAAGGGAATGGAGAATAAAAATAGGGAAGTCCTGATAAAGATATTCAAGGCCCTCAATAGACCACACCTAGAATACGGTGAACAGTTTTGGTCCCCTTATCTAAGGAAAGATATACTGACATTGAAGGCAGTCCAGAGAAGGTTCACTAGGTTGATCCCGGGAATGGGGGGATTTTCTTATAAGGAGAAATTGAGTAGTTTGGGTTTGTACTCACTGGAGCTTAGATGAATTAGAAGTGACCTTATTGAGACACACAGGATTCTCAGGGGGTTTGACAGGGTAGATGCTAAGATGTTTCTTCTTTTGTGAGAGTTGACGACCAGAGGGCATAATTTCAGAGGAAGGGGTCATCCATTTAAGTCAGAGTTGAGGAGGAATTTCTTTTCTCAGAGGGTAGTGAATCTGTGGAATTCTTTGCCCAAAGAGCTATAAAGGCTGCGTTGGTAAGCATGTTCAAGCCTGAGATAGGCAGATTTTCAATCAGCAAGGGAATCTAGGGTTATGGGGCTAAGGCAGGTAAGTGGAGTTGAGGATTATATCAGATCAGCCATGATCTCATTAAATGACAGAGAAGATTCAATGGGCCGAGTGGCCTACTTCTGCTCCTATGTCTCATGGTCTTATTTGTCTCCATTTCTGGAGATAGAATCATAAAATCATAGAATTTACAGTGCAGAAGGAGGCCATTAGGCCCATCGAGTCTGCACAGGCCCTTTGAAAGCGCACCCCACTGAAGCCCACACCTCTACACTATCCCCGTAACCCAATAACCCCACCTAATCTTTTTGGACACTAAGGGCAATTTATCATGACCAATCCACCTAACCTGCACATCTTTGGACTGTGGGAGGAAACCGGAGCACCCGGAGGAAACCCACGCAGACACGGGGAGAACGTGCAGACTCCGCACAGACAGTGACCCAAGCCGGGAATCGAACCTGGACCTGTAATCAACTGTGCTAACCACTGTGCTACCATGCTGCCCAATGTGCTACTGTGCAGGTACAGAGGTTTCAGGACGTCAGCCGGCTAGAATCCCTACAGTGCAGAAGGAGGCCGTTCGGCTCATCAAGTTTGTATGGACTCCCTGAAATAAATGAAAATGAAAATCGCTTATTGTCACAAGTAGGCTTCAAATGAAGTTACTGTGAAAAGCCCCTAGTTGCCACATTCCGGCGCCTGTTCGGGGAGGCTAATACGGGAACCCCACCTTCCCAGGCCCACTCCCCCAACCTATCCCTGTAACTCTGCAATCCCAATTAACCTTTAGAAACTGAAGGGCAATTTAGCATGGCCAATCCACCTAACCTGCACGTCTTTGGGCTGAGAGGAAACGGAGCACCTGGAGGAAACCCACACAGACATGGGAAGAACATGCAAACTCAACACAGACAGCCACCCAAGGCCGCAATTGAACCCGGGTCCCTGGCGCTGTGAGGCAGCAGTGTGCCATGCCGATTAGTGGGTCAGTACAACACTGACCCACGAGTTAGAAGTGATCTTAACTCTCCTAACTTATCCTGGGTAATTATTCTGCTGAGTGAGTAGGAACCATCCAAAGTCTGCAATTTCAATCGGATGGTTCCCAGTACAGGGTGGTTTTCCATTGGAAGCTTGGGCTTTCTGTGGAATTCCATGCAATCCTTATGTGGGGACTACAGGGGGGGGATGGATTCCCACAGCACATCTTCTGGGATATCTCCAGGTACAACCCCCCCCTAAAATCAGAGGTTTTGAGCCATTTACCCTAACAACCGTTAACACTGATAGCCTCACCAATATTGGTTATTCTGTGGTAAGGCTTGAGAAAGCTGCGTCAGTTGGACTGCTACACCTTAACTACTGTCAATAATTGCCAAAAACGGAAATAAATTCTTTGGATTGCCTCAATTATAAGTTGTTCTCCACTATATGGAGAAGTATTATCCTGTGGCTAGGCAATTCATTTGACGGCGACTTAATCATTCAGGCCTTGGAAAATGTTCAATTTTTCCTTTTTGTTGCATTTAAAGAATTGTGTCTCTAAATTGAGGGCCTTACAACTGGCAGAGTTGACAAATATAAACATTATTACTGATCAGTTTATCACTTTGATCTATTTCTTGTTAATTTTTGGACTCAACTTTCCAATTCACTACTTTCCCTCTCCACAACAGCAAGTGTGTGATAAGGCTATTTACATCTGACCAAATTATCCTTTTAAAACAACTATGGTTGTTGTCCCCGGGCAGAAATTGTCATGCATTGCACCTGGAATTATGGCATAATGTAGGCAAAGAACTTGTGTAAAATTAGAGCAGTACAGACCAGTTTAAGTGTGGAACGGGCTGCACCCCATCTGCACAGGCATTGGCCCCACTCCTAAACTCATGGAGCCTTTTTTTTTAATAAAAGAGTCCCATGCGCAAACCTTAAAAAAAACTTTAGTCAATTTAATGTGCCAATTAGTGACCCAATGCCAGTTGAAGTACCCTTTGCTGAAATTAGACTTTCTTTTAGGGATGGGCAATAAATGTTGGCCAGCCACTGATGTCCATATTCCATTAATGAATTTTTAAAAATGAAGGTAGTGGGTATCAGGCCTTCAGACTACTCAGGATTCTGCTGTGGACTTGCATTCATCAACTAAAGCGAAGCATTTAACTGTTTCAAAACCATCTTCCTGTAGAGCCAGGAGTAGCAGGAGTGTTCGACCAATTCCACAGGTTTTATAATAGTCCACTCCACCTTGCTCGTTACCAGCTCCAACCTCCACTCCTGGACTTAGCTGAGGGCAAACTGCTTGTAGAGGAGCAAACAATACCAACTTCTTGCATTGAATATGTCGCTGAGACCCAAGGTTATTGGTATTCTTGATAATCCCCAAGCACCATCGTGTACAGTCTGTCTAGCATCTCAACATCTCTAATGACCACCCTCCATGTTGGGCCCTGAAGACGGGTGCAACAGAATCCAATTTCTAGACCAGGATCTCACAGATATTTGTGAGACCTGATTGCTGCGCTTCATTGATTGTTGAACATTTTGGGATGTTCTGAAGTTTTAAAAGTTGCTGCAATAAATGTAAGTTATTTATTTCCTTTCTTTTCTCACTGATCCAGGGTGTATATGGAGTCACCATATCTATACCAGCTCCTTCATATTGATTATGAAAACATCTTCATCGTTGAAATATCTACTAAATCCCAGCTGGCACAGAAATAGTAATCAGTCTTTCATTTAGTATTGATGACATTTTACAGATGTGAAATATATTTTTGGGTGAGACAATCAAATATTGATAAATTCAAGACAGATTACTTTCTTTATACTTCTGAATTTATGGTTTTCTAATTTTAAAAAAATGCATATTCTTGTGAAGGAGGTACATTTTGAACCTTTCAAAGGCACACTGCACGGTGTTCACAGATTCCTGTCAATCGCATGTATGTGAATATTTATATTTTAAAATATTCTAAACTCAGTTGTTGTGTGCTGGTTTGTTTGGCTTATTACAAACAAAGATATGTTGCTACTCAGTACTAATTATGCCATACATCTAGGAGGTGCCTAAGGGTAAATCTAATTATTCAAAAACCCATTAAAAATAGCCCATGAATATTTCTCATAGATGGCATCTGCCATTAATTTCCCTGTGCACTCCACTATATCAATTCAAGAATAGCTTAGGCATTCAGCCATAGTTGACAACAGTCTAAAATTTGCATCAAAATGAATAATAAGAAATAATATCTTTGGAAGTGGAATTCAACCCGGGTAGAGGTGCAACACAAGCAAGTGCAGATCAACCACCCATGTTGCACCCTGGGCATCTTTACTTTCCTTGGATAGTATAGGCCAAGAGACAACTATTTGCAGTCCTACTTGATTTTACTGGAGAAAATAATCAGGTGGGTTGTGCAATGTTGGGCCGATCCTCAGCTACCCATTTTGCACGCCTGCTTGCAGTTGAATTTCACCCCTTGATCTCTTTTTCAAAACAGTAAATATTAATATCACAAACTTCCTCACAGGTTAAGATAAGTATCGCCTTGATAAAGAAATCAAAGGGGGTTCCTATTGAACATTCTTGCAGTTTATTTTAAAGAGCTATCGTCATCCTGCTGGGAAGGACATGGATGACAGCATTATTATCGGAAACATAATGGAAGAGTTAAGGCGTTTACCTAAAGAAGTAACATTACCCAACAGCGACAGAGAATTTGAGAATCTTTTCTTGAATATTCAGAGTGGTTTTAATTAGAGATGAGGCAGATGGGCAGTTAAGATCATCAAGGGCAGTTCGCTGTCCTGAAGCTGATCTACTGATGGTTAGATCACAGGCAACCAGGACATTGGTGGGGCCTTTCTCAGCACATATCTATCAATTGTTGATGACATCATTGGGACTCAACTGCAATTTTTACTTAGAGACCTGAATAGAAACTTGCTGTGTTTTTATCCCGGAAAGTTAAGAAAATACATTTCAGTTTATTTTCCTGTGGGAAAAGTCCCACAAGAAAATTGTGAACCTGCTGCTCCACATATATAACCCCAATCACAAATCCCCCCCAATCCCCCGACTGCCCCCCCCCCCCACCTCCAACCCACACTCTCACAACACTCCCACTGGTGGATAGACCAGGCGATTAATTCCGTAGACTTAGTTGGTTTTGGTAGATTTTGCACAACGTTTTCTGGGGCATGCAGATTTGTACCACTCCAAGCAGATGGGAAGCCAGCCAGTGGCATTCAATTGAATAATAATACCTTTGGCTCAGTTTTGCTGAAACTGGTGAGTTTTCATCTTAACATGAAAACCAATTCCCCAGAAACTGTCCTATCGTTAAATCAACAGCATTACGTCTCAGATTTGAACAGTACAAATTTCAACGAGAAAGCCTTCACATCAAACTTACGGCCCTATGTTGGACACTACTAAATCGCAACCAAGTACAGACAATGGGAACCGAGATCTCATCATTTGCTTCCAGATTTATTAATTGCATCCATTTTAGTTTTAATCATATTACTTTTGAATTATTCCCTTGCACCTTTCACAATGGGAAGCAAGGTGGTACAGCGATTATAATAATTATTATAATATTTATTAGTGTCACAAGTAGGCTTATGTTAACACTGCAATGAAGTTACTGTGAAAATCCTCCAGTTCGAGCACTGCTGCCTCACAGCTCCAGGGTCCCAGGTTCGATTCAGGCCTTAGGTGGCTGTCTGTGTAGAATGTTCGCCCCATGTCTGCAGAGGTTTCCTCTGGGTGCTCCAGTTCCCTCCCACAGTCCAAAGATATGCACGTTAGGTGATTGACCATGCTAAAGTGCCCCTTAGTGCCCAAAGATGTGCAGGTTAGGTGGGGTTACGGGGTTATAGGGATTGGGTGGGGAGTGGACCTTCAGAGTGTCAGTGCCACCTCGATGGGCCGAACGGTCTCCTTCCACATTGCCGGGATTCTATGAATCCAAATGTCAAGAGTTTTCCATGTTCCATTTCCTCATTACGAGGAGAGACCATTGCCTGTTTCTGAGGCTATGCTAATAACTTGAGGTGAATTGCCCTTTGAACTTCCCTTCTTCACACTGCTAAACTCAATTACTTTCCACCTGAGATCAATCCTGATGACTCAGTGGAGTGTGGAATCTCACTGCGTGAGACATCACAGCTGCAAAGCCATTCCACAGCACAAGATGTTTGGCATGCCAAGATGCTATGCAATCATTTGCCAAGATCCAGAATCCCCATAGCTATGGCTGTATTTCTAGAGAACAGGCAGAATCTGTGTTTCAAATCTAAACCGTGAGGAGCTGCACAAATTCAGAAACACTAAATGAATTTGGAAAATCAATCGAATTTGGATCAATTAGAATTCAGAACTAATGACCGAGCTCAGCTCTCATGAGTTGAGAATATGAATCCAATGAAAATTCTCATTTGCTAGTCAGGGCAGGAATGTTCTGTAGATAAACAGAGTAATAGCAATTGATAGAATCAAGCTGACAGCCTGAAATTGCATTGCAATTGCATTGCATTTTATAAAAAAGACATAGGTGTAGCTTTTAAATGTACTGCCCGGGTTTAAAACTAACATTATGGATCAGCTTTTTCTTATTGATAGATCCCGATTTTTCATTTCTATTGCTGTTAATGAAAATAAAAATAGGATGGTTTCTATAATGACCAGTCAAACCACAGTGCCAGTTTTACGCCTGGGTGGCAGGCTGCATTTCCGGCCCATAGATTTAAAGTACAATTTTCATTGTTATATTTTAGCATGACTGGAGTACCATTAGACTATTTTCATTTGTACAAATGCATGTTTTCTGCTGGGCAAAATTTAATGAAAAAAAGAGTTCCGTATTTGGGCGACTTTAGCGGGGTCACTCCTGGTGCTTGTAGTGCTGGGAATGACGTCACTATCGAAGAGGACTCTGTTATTTTCGGGGTTAGGGTTAGGGTCAGGGACGCCCCGCCAAGGCCACACTCAGTCACTTTTCCTGCACTGAAGAGCTCCACCATCTGGACCCCTAACATAGAACATGACTCTAGGATCCCCCCAACCCCCTGACTCACCGGTTGGGGGGTTCCTCGAACTCCCCCGCAAACAACCCACATTATATGGGCAGGGCACCACTGGGCCCGATTCACAGCATGGGCAAAATTCCACCTGGGCATCTTGGCACTGCCATCCTGGCACCTTGGCACTGCCAGCCTGGCACCATGGCAGTGCCCTTGTCAGCCTAGCATTGTGAGTCTGGCGCACAGGTGACACTGTTAGAGTGCCCAAGTTCCACTGCCAGGGTTCCAGGCTGGCAGTACTACAGTAAATGGGTGGCATCAGCAGTGACAGGGTGCTACATAGGCACCAACGATATAGGTAAAAAACGGGACGAGGTCCTACAAGCTGAATTTAGGGAGCTAGGAGTTAAACTAAAAAGTAGGACATCAAAGGTAGTAATCTCAGGATTGCTACCAGTGCCACGAGCTAGTCAGAGTAGGAATGTCAGGATAGAGAGGATGAATGCATGGCTCGAGAGATGGTGCAAGAGGGAAGGATTCAAATTCCTGGGACATTGGAATCAGTTCTGGGGGAGGTGGGACCAGTACAAACCGGACGGTCTGCACCTGGGCAGGACTGGAACCGATGTCCTAGGGGGGGTGTTTGCTAGAGCTGTTGGAGAGAGTTTAAACTAATGTGGCAGGGGGATGGGAACCGATGCAGGAAGGTGGAAGCTAGTAAAACAGGGACAGAAATAAAAAGCAGTAAGGGGGAAAGTGTAAGGCAGAGAAGCCACAGTCAAAAATCAAAAAGGGCGACAGTACAAGGTACAGTGACTGAGTGGAGCTCAGTGAATAGGACAAGGAATACTAAAATAAATAAAACGGGAAGTGAAAACATTAATGGTAAGCGACGCGGCAGGTTGTTACATGAAGATATGGGTTCAACGTTAAGGAAAATTAGGAGAAAGATTAAGAGGAAATGTAACTTAGGAGAGGTTACTGATCGAGGTGTTAAGATTCAGAACAGAGGTAAAAAAGCCAACATAAGTGTACTTTACCTGAATGCTCGTAGTATTCGGAATAAGGTAAATGAGTTGATGGCGCAAATCATCGTGAATGACTATGATTTAGTGGCCATTACTGAAACATGGTTAAAGGATGGTCACGACTGGGAGTTAAATATCCGAGGGTATCAAACTTTTCGGAAGGACAGAGTGGATGGTAAGGGAGGTGGTGTAGCTCTGTTATTTAAGGATGACATCCGGGCAACAGTAAGGGATGACATCGATGCTATGGAGGATAAGGTTGAATCCATTTGGGTGGAAATCAGGAATAGTAAGGCGAAAAAGTCACTGATAGGAGTAATCTATAGGCCACCAAATAGTAACATTATGGTGAGGCAGGCAATAAACAAAGAAATAACAGATGCATGTAGAAATGGTACAGCAGTTATCATGGGGGATTTTAATCTACATGTTGATTGGTTTAACCAGGTCGGTCAAGGCAGCCTTGAGGAGGAGTTTATAGAATGTATCCGCGATAGTTTCCTAGAACAGTATGTAATGGAACCTACGGGGAACAAGCGGTCCTAGATCTGGTCCTGTGTAATGAGACAGGATTGATTCAGGATCTCATAGTTAGGGATCCTCTCGGAAGGAGCGTTCACAATATGGTGGAATTTAAAATACAGATGGAGGGTGAGAAAGTAAAATCAAGCACTAGTGTTTTGTGCTTAAACAAAGGAGATTACAATGGGATGAGAGAAGAACTAGCTAAGGTAGACTGGGAGCAAAGACTTTATAGTGAAACAGTTGAGGAACAGTGGAGAACCTTCCAAGTGATTTTTCACAGTGCTCAGCAAAGTTTTATACCAACAAAAAGGAAGGACGGTAAAAAGAGGGAAAATCGACCGTGGATATCTAAGGAAATAAGGGAGAATATCAAATTGAAGGAAAAAACATACAAAGTAGCAAAGATCAGTGGGAGACTAGAGGACTGGGAAATCTTTCGGGGGCAACGGAAAGCCACTAAAAAAGCTATAAAGAGTAAGATAGATTATGAGAGTAAACTTGCTCAGAATATAAAAACAGATAGTAAAAGTTTCTACAAATACATAAAACAAAAAAGAGTGGCTAAGGTAAATATTGGTCCTTTAGAGGATGAGAAGGGAGATTTAATAATGGGAGGTGAGCAAATGGCTGAGGAACTGAACAGGTTTTTTGGGTCGGTCTTCACAGTGGAAGACACAAATAACATGCCAGTGATGGAAATGAGGCTATGACAGGTGAGGACCTTGAGAGGATTGTTATCACCAAGGAGGTAGTGATGGGCAAGCTAATGGGGCTAAAGGTAGAAAAGTCTCCTGGATCTGATGGAATGCATCCCAGAGTGCTAAAAGAGATGGCTAGGGAAATTGCAAATGCACTAGTGATAATTTACCAAAATTCACTAGACTCTGGGGTGGTCCCGGCGGATTGGAAATTAGCAAACGTGACACCACTGTTTAAAAAAGGAGGTAGGCAGAAAGCGGGTAATTATAGGCCAGTGAGCTTAACTTCGGTAGTAGGGAAGATACTGGAATCTACCATCAAGGAAGAAATAGCGGGGCATCTGGATGGAAATTGTCCCATTGGGCAGATGCAGCATGGGTTCATAAAGGGCAGGTCGTGCCTAACTAATTTAGTGGAATTTTTTGAGGACATTAACAGTGCGGTAGATAACGGGGAGCCAATGGATGTGGTATATCTGGATTTCCAGAAAGCCTTTGACAAGGTGCCACACAAAAGGTTGTTGCATAAGATAAAGATGCATGGCATTAAGGGGAAAGTAGTAGCATGGATAGAGGATTGGTTAATTAATAGAAAGCAAAGAGTGGGGATTAATGGGTGTTTCTCTGGTTGGCAATCAGTAGCTAGTGGTGTCCCTCAGGGATCAGTGTTGGGCCCACAACTGTTCACAATTTACATAGATGATTTGGAGTTGGGGACCAAGGGCAATGTGTCCAAGTTTGCAGACGACACTAAGATAAGTGGTAAAGCAAAAAGTGCAGAGGATACTGGAAGTCTGCAGAGGGATTTGGATAGGCTAAGTGAATGGGCTAGGGTCTGGCAGATGGAATACAATGTTGACAAATGTGAGGTTATCCATTTTGGTAGGAATAACAGCAAAAGGGATTATTATTTAAATGATAAAATATTAAAACATGCTGCTGTGCAGAGAGACCTGGGTGTGCTAGTGCATGAGTCGCAAAAAGTTGGTTTTCAGGTGCAACAGGTGATTAAGAAGGCAAATGGAATTTTGTCCTTCATTGCTAGAGGGATGGAGTTTAAGACTAGGGAGGTTCTGCTGCAATTGTATAAGGTGTTAGTGAGGCCACACCTGGAGTATTGTGTTCAGTTTTGGTCTCCTTACTTGAGAAAGGACGTAGTGGCACTGGAGGGTGTGCAGAGGAGATTCACTAGGTTAATCCCAGAGCTGAAGGGGTTGGATTACGAGGAGAGGTTGAGTAGACTGGGACTATACTCGTTGGAATTTAGAAGGATGAGGGGGGATCTGATAGAAACATATAAGATTATGAAGGGAATAGATAGGATAGATGCGGGCAGGTTGTTTCCACTGGCGGGTGAAAGCAGAACTAGGGGGCATAGCCTCAAAATAAGGGGAAGTAGATTTAGGGTTGAATTTAGGAGGAACTTCTTCACCCAAAGGGTTGTGAATCTATGGAATTCCTTGTCCAGTGAAGCAGTAGAGGCTCCTTCATTAAATGTTTTTAAGATAAAGATAGATAGTTTTTTGAAGAATAAAGGGATTAAGGGTTATGGTGTTCGGGCCGGAAAGTGGAGCTGAGTCCACAAAAGATCAGCCATGATCTCATTGAATGGTGGAGCAGGCTCGAGGGGCCAGACGGCCTACTCCTGCTTCTAGTTCTTATGTTCTTATGCTACCCCGTCCAAAGGCCAACTTAGCAGGGAAGCTCATATTCCACGAGTCCCACAGGGAGATCAATCATAGTGTCCCCATGGGTCTCGTGGAGGTTACTGCAATAGTATTCCAGATGTGGTCTCACTAAAACCCTTATTCGTGTGTTCACGTCCTCTTGCAATAAAGGCCAACTTGCCATTTGCCTTCCTAATTGCTTGCTGCCTCTACATGCTATCTTTCTCCATTCATTTTTCATGTACACCCAAGTCTCTTTGAATGTCAAGACTTACAAGCTTCACACATTTAAACAATTATTTTGCTTTTCTATTCTTGAGACCAAAGTGAATAACCTATCAGTTCCTTACATTATATTATTGTCCATCACCTAATCTTTCTCTCTCTATATTTGCAGCCTCTCTGTCCTCCCCACCTTCTATCCTTGCTTGATATCATCAGAAACCTTTGATACATTACTCTCTTTATCTAGGTCATTAATTGGTTATAAATAGCTAAGGGTCGAGCATTGATCCTCACGACACTTCACCTTTCACAGCTTGTCGACTTGAAAAAGTCTAGTTTATGTCCACTATCTGATTTCCAACCGTGACCCAATGCTCTATTCATGTGGCAATAGGAGGAATACCCATATCTGGTCCTCCACAATTTTCTTTGTCTGCAGAGGATGGAATAGGAATACCATGTCTAGACAGAGGCCAAGTGAAGGGCTTAGCCTAGCCTGCATAATTTGAGATGGTGGGAAACCTGTAAAGAATAAGTTCACTAAATGCATCACTTCAATTCATTCAGACATCTTTCGAGGTGCCGATGATTCAGGCTGCAGGCAACCCTGCCTTGGTAATGGATCTCATCCAAATGAGAGGAAGAGCCCATCACAAGTTAGCACAGGGCTATAAGGAGCAGAGGCCTGAACAGGAAGAGGCAATAGGGTCTTTATAAGTTCAAGAGGCTGCCAAAAATGGACCACTACAACAGCGAGCATTGACCAAACCACAGGTGTATCTCGGTGGTATTCTTATCTAGAGATAAGTGAGAGACAATGGTACAATCATCCTCTTGTTAACCTGCACAGTGGGAATCACATTGACTTTCCCACCCTCTATTGGACTTAGTCTGTATGATGATATGCATAAGGCAAGTTTGTACATAATGTTATACACGATCTCCAACCACTTGGTGGCATTGCAAACCAATCACCTGACCCTGTAATCGGGGAGTTGGGAGTAGGTCGTGCTGGGTTATAGGTGTATTTGCAGTAGTTCCACAATAGTTGTTTAGTGTTAGTCATTTATTATTTAATTTATCCTAGTTATCTTATGCAGTTGCTCGCCAATAAATTATCGTAAACTACGTGTTCAGCAGTTCATCATTCAACTTCGGCCAGTCTACAGAACATGACATGGTACCAGGATTTCGAATTTAACAATAACTTGAATATTCTGTACAAAAAAAATCCAAACCACTAACGATAACTCTACAGAATAAGAAAGGAAATTAATCTTTGCGACTAACCTTGCAAGCTATTGGCATCTGGTGCTCAACACGGGGTAAAACTTTGGAATGGAACGCATCAAGGCACCTCAACAGCTTTGGTTTACCGGTAATGTACATGAAAATTGGAGGTGTTTAAGCAACAATTTAAGCTTTATATTGCAGGTCTTGACCTGCAGGCACAGCACGATGGAAGGCACATAGTGTTGCTGCTCACTGTAGCAGGTCCACAAGCAATCAAGATCTTCTATAGTTTTGCATTTGAAATGAAGGCTGACAGCAAAAGCATCAAAGAAGTGCTTAACCGATTCGATCAGCATTGCTCCCCGAGTAAGAATGAACCTATGAGCGCTATATATTCCGTACGCGCACCCAGAACATGGGAGAAGCATTCGATATCTTCCTCACTGACTTGCGATTGAAAGCGTAGTCATGCACAGGGTCTTGCTTTACCCATATGATCTGTTACTGTACATTTCAGACCCGTTGAGTGGGATTGGAAGATTATGGGGATCCTAGAGGAATTCAGCTGGTTTACGGCCTACAAATTGAAAATTGGTAAAAGTGAGGTCTTTACGATCTAGGCGAGTGGCAGGAGAAGAGATTAGGGGAGATGCCATTCAAGGTGGTGGGGGGGGGAACTTTCGGCATTTGTGCATCAGGTGGTGCGGGAATGGGAGCAGCTGCACAAGCTGAATCTGGTTTGGTTCGAAGAGTAAATGAAGGGGGACTTGTTTGTTTTTCAGAGCCTCCCAATCTTAATTTCCAAGGTGTTTTTCAGGAAAGTGAATGCAGTGATCTCGGCGTTTGTGTGGGCGAGTAAAACCCCGCGGGTGAAGAAGATACTACTGGAGCGGGGTCGAGTGGAGGGGGCAGGGCTGGATCTCCCAAACTTTATACATTATTATTGGGCGACGAATATAGCTGGTCAGGAAATGGGTGGTGGGGGAGAGGTCGGTATGGGAGCAGACGGAGGCAGCCTTATGTAAGGACACGGGTTTAGAGGCACTATTAACGGCGTCTCTGCCATTCTTGCTGGCCAAGTAATCCACAAGCCCGGTAGTGGTGGCGGCTCTTAGAGTATGGGGACAGTGGCGGCAGCACATGGGGCTGGAGGGGGCGTCGGTCTGGGCACCGATATGCGGCAACCACCGGTTTGCTCCGGAGGGGCTGGATGAGGGGTTTCGGGGGTGGAAGCGGGCGGGGATCGAGTGGTTTGGGAATTTGTTCATAGACAGGGGCTTTCTGTGCATGGAAGAGTTGGAGGAGCAGTTTGAGCTTCCAGGTGGGAATGAGTTTCACTACTTGCAGGTGAGGGGCTTTGTGTGGACGTTGGTATCGACTTTCCCATACGTACCACCCCAGGGGTTACAGGATAAGGTAGTGTCAAAAGCGGGAATGGGGGAGGGGAAGGGATCGGAAATCTATAAAGAGCTTATGGGTTGGGAGGGAACCCCGATAGGGAAGGTGAAGCGGAAGTGGGAGGAACAGTTGGGTGGGGAGTGGAGGCTGGGCTGTGGGAGGATACCCTGAGGAGCGTTAATGCATCCTCATTGTGCGTTAGGCTTAGCCTTATACAGTTTAAGAAGGTCCACAGGGTGCACATGACTGTGGCCTGGATGAGCAGGTTCTTTTAAGAGGTGGAGGATGGGTATGGGCAGTGTGCAGGTGGGCCTGCGAATCGTGTCCATATGTTTTGGGCATGTCCGAAGCTTAGGGGATTCTGTCAGGTGTTTGCTGACATCATGTCGGAGGTACGGAAGGTAAGGGTGGTTCCGAGTCCAGAGGTGGCGATCTTTGGTGTGTCAGAAAACCCGGGTGTCCAGGGGGTGAGAGAGGCCGATGTCCTGGCCTTTACCTCCCTGGTAGCCCGGAGATGGATCTTGTTAACATGGAGGGTCTCGGATCCCTTGATTTCGGGGGGGGTGGGTTCGTGACATGGCTGGGTTTCTCCGGCTTGTGAAAATCAAGTCCGTCCTGAGGGGATCGATGCTCGGGTTTGCCTTGAGGTGAAAGCCGTTTATCAATGTTAAAAAGTGGAAGCATGGGGAGTTGGGTAAGGTGAGGGAAGGTTGGTGGGGAATTTGGCTTGGGGAATTGTTTATATGTGCCATGTTGGCTGGGTTTTTTTGTTTTGTGTGTGGTTGCTTATTTTGTTAAAATTTATAATATAAATGCCTTAATAAAATATTTTTCCAAAAAAGGAAGCGCAGTCATGCAACTTCTTTTTTAAAATAAATTTAGAGTACCCAATTATTATATATTTTCCAATTAAGGGGCAATTTAGCGTGGTCAATCCACCTAAGCTGCACATCTTTGGGTTGTGGGGGTGAAACCCACGCAGACATGGGAAGAATGGGCAAACTCCACACGGAGAGTGACCCAGGGCCGGGATACAATCATGCAACTTCAGCACACTCCAGTCATCAGTGATACGAGACCAGATAGTTTTTGGATAGTTTTTCCCAATAATAAAGTGCGTGAGCAGCTACTGGGGGAAACAGACCTGCAACTTCAAATATGTCATGCTAGTGAGCTTGTTGCAAAGTAGCTCGACGCATTGAATCTCCATAGTTTTGGCGCGAAGGCGGAAGAGGTGGCAGACGCCATTTGTGTGGTGACGCAGCAGAATAAGAAACGTGTTCCCAGTGGAGTCAGCCATTTTGAGCGGCCGACCCGATCCTCCATTTTGTATCCGCGATGTGGCAAACGGCATATACCACGGCAATGCCCTTATGGAAAAACATGTGCCATCTGTAATGGCAGGAATCATTTTGGCACCCAATGTAATACAAGGAAAGACCTGAACAAACAAAGAGTATCAGCGTTATTGAGGTAGTGTGCCTTGAGAACACATTCTTTGTAGACATGATCTCCAGCGAAGACAAGGAGACTCAAGTTATATCAACGAGCAATGTATTTGTACTTATCTGCAGCAGTAGTGAATGCAGGCAGATAATCAAAAAGATACATGGACGGTGCCATTAAAGATAAATGGCAGTGAAATGACAGCCAAGCTCGACACTGGTGCAATGGCCAACCTCATCAACCTGTCTGATGTAAAAAAAGCTGCTAATTCAGTCAAAGAAAGTTATTAGAACAGTATTATTAAGAGATTATCATGGTAACAAAATCTCGTCATTAGGAGCACGTGAGCTTGATGTCGATGTCAAAGCCAACAGGTACAAGTTGACATTTTCTGTAGTGGTGGCGAACCGTGATTCTATAATTGTAGTTGAGGCGTGTGAGGAGCTAGAGCTCGTCCGACGAGTGTATAGTGCAGACAATGCTGCGACAGGCTCTCATCCGTCAGGAAACTCCATATTGAATGATTTCCCTGAAATTTTCCAAGGTTTTGGTACGGTACCATACAAGTACAAGATTTGATTGAAGGAAGATGCGAAGCCAATGATTCATGAGACATGTGCCGGCGCCATTAAGGGACACAGGCAGAGTTAGACAGAATGACTGCCTTGGCTGTCATTAAGTATATTGAAACCCTTAGCTCAGTGGGCTAGACAGCTGGTTTGTAATGCAGAACAAGGTCAGCAGCGCGTGTTCAATTCCCGTACCAGCTTACCTGAACAGGTGCCGGAATGTGGCTTTTCATAGTCACTTCATGCTTGTGACAATAAAAGGTTATTATTATTACAGACTGGGTTGATTCCAAGGTCTGTGTAAAGAAGCGTAATGGGGACCTAAGAATCTGTATGGATCCGAAGGATATGAACTCAATATTAAACGGGAGCACTACCCTGTACCAAAAGGGAGGAAATAACGTGTGAAATGGCAGGAGCAACCTGTTTCAGCAAATTGGGCGTGTCTGGCAATTGAAGCTAGGAAAAGAAAGCACAAAAATGTGCACATTCAACTCACCCTTTGGGAGGTATTGTTTTTTAAGAATGCCATTTGGCATCCTCTCAGCTTCAGGGATATGTCATTGTACCATGGAGCATATAGTTGAAGGAATCCCGGGGGTCCGTGTGTATGTGGATGACATTATAATTTGGGGTCGACTCGGGAAGAGCATGGTAAGCGTATGCTAAGGATCCTAAAGAGTATCAAGAAAAATGGGGCTCAGCCCAATCAAAGATGCCACGCCCTACAGATAAAAAAGGCATTTTAAGAATGCGTGGCATGATAAATTTTGTGGGCAAGTTCATCCCCAACTTGGCAGCCAAAACAGCACATCTGCAGGAGACCATAAAGAAGGATGCAGCATTCTAGTGGTCAGCAAACATGAACAAGAGTGGCAGGCACTGCAGGTTTCACTTACCACGGCGGCAGTTCTCACGTTTTTTGACTCAGCAAGAACACAGAAATCTCAACCGACGCATCACAGGATGGTTTAGGGGTGCTCCAGCAGAATCTGGAAGGGGACTGGCTGCCAGTGCTGTATGTGTCCATAGCGATGAATCCGACAAAACGACGATACGTACAAATCAAAAAAGAGTGTCGTGGGTTCATTAATGGGCTGATGAAGTTCCATGATTATGAACATGGGCTTGCAACCGTCATTGTGGAGACTGAACACAGGCCACTGGACACCATCATAAAAAAATTCTTCGTGCGATATCGCCGAGACTGCAATGAATGTTTATGAATTTGCAGAGGTATGATTTTTAGTTGGTGTATAGGTCAACATAACCATGGCGACAGAGTCTCTGACAGCCTCTGACAACAAGTCAAAGGTCATTAGAGAAGAAACTAAGAAATAATAATACAATAATAATCTTTATTGCCACAAGTAGGCTTACATTAACACTGAAGTGAAGTTACTGTGAAAAGCCCCTAGTCGCCACATTCCGGCGCGTGTTCGGGTACACAGAGGGAGACTTCAGAATGTCCAAATTACCTAATAGCACGTCTTTCGAGACCCAATGTTGCAGAAATGACAAAGGACATCCATGAAGGATGGCCCAAAGGATCATGTTCAAGTTTCTACAACATTCGAGCAGAATTAGGTGACATTAATGGATTTCTGTTGCGGATTCAGCAGATTGTGATTCCACGGTCATTGTGGTCAATGATCTTCGTCAGGATGTATGAAGGGCACTTGGGGATGGAAAAGTACAAGAGGAGAGCCAGGGAGGCTGTCTATTGGCCTGGGACCAACGGGGCATTGAGCTGATGGTGGAGAATTATGAAACATGCCAAAGATTTTAGCGCAGGCAGACCAAGGAACCTATGCAGATGGGGGAGAAAGTTGGCATGAACCTTTTCCATTTTAATGGAAAGGAGTACTGTCTGGCCATAAACTATTTCTCAAACTACCTTGAGATAACGCAGTTGTTGAATTCAATGGCAAGATGTGTTATTAAGAATGTAAATTTATACGCAGCATGGCATTCCGGATGTGGTCATGAGCGATAATGGTCCTTGTTGTGACTGCTATGAATGGATGGAATTTGCACGGCAGTATGATTTCCAACATGTTACTTCCAGCCTGCATTACCCTCAGTTTTCGTTTTATAAATTTAGTGTATCCAATTCATTTTTTCCAATTAAGGGACAATTTAGTGTGGCCAATCCACCTACCCTGCACATCTTTGGGTTGTGGGGGCCAAACCCACGCAAACACGGGGAGAATGTGCAAACTCCACACAGACAGTGACCCAGAGCCATGAGGCAACCGTGCTAACCACTTGCGCCACCGTGCTGCCCTTGCATTGCCCTCAGTTGAATTGCAAGGCTGAAAAGGGAGTGCATGTCATCAAACAGCGCCTTAAGAAAGCACTCAACAGTCGTGAGGATACATATCTTGCGGTCCTCAGCTATCATTTGGCACCATTAGTCAATAGCCTCTTGCCTGCTCTAATATTAATGAACAGGCAACTACTTTTGACTCTACCTCGTTTTCCTAACCTGTTAATAAGACAATTGGTCTCTCAGAAAAAGAGGCAGAAGGGATTCTATGACAGGTCTGCCAAAAAACTTCAACCTCTGCAGCAGAGGATACAGTAAGAGTACAAGACTGCAAAGGCAATGAATGGTCTAAACAGGCAAAGGTACTGCGACCAGCAGATCCAAACTCATATCTTGTTATGACGGATGAAGGTGTTGTCTTGAGAACGAATTGAAGAGCTTTGCCCAAAGTACAGCAATAATTTGTGATGCAACCACCAGAAGAAGCATACAACAGTCAGAAAACATCTGAAGAACATACAGAACAACATAAGAAGATGATAAGGCAGAACATGAAGAACCTTTGCCAGTTCAGCAGACACTGAGAAGATCTACAAGAATAAGGTGCAAGCCAGAAAGACTGAACTTGTAACAGACTGCAAAATTAAAAAAAACAAATCCTGAACATGTATATAGTTTTGCATATCATGATGAAATGTAAAAAGTAATTTAATGCTTGTCAATTATTTTCTTTTACAAAGGAAAGTGGGTGTGATGATATAGATCATAGATCATAGAATTTACAATGCAGAAGGAGGCCATTCGGCCCATCGAGTCTGCACCGGGCCTTGGAAAGAGCACCCTACCCAAGGTCAACACCTCCACCCTATCCCCATAACCCAGTAACCCCACCCAACTCTAAGGGCAATTTTGGACACTATGGGCAATTTATCATGGCCAATCCACCTAACCTGCACATCTTTGGACTGTGGGAGGAAACCGGAGCACCCGGAGGAAACCCACGCACACACGGGGAGGATGTGCAGACTCCGCACAGACAGTGACCCAAGCCAGAATCGAACCTGGGACCCTGGAGCTGTGAAGCAATTGTGCTATCCACAATGCTACCGTGCTGCCCCAATATGCATAAGGCAAGTTTGTAAATAATGTTAAGCACGACTTCCAACCAGCAGGTGGCATTGCAAACCCATCACGTGACCCTGTGAGCGGGGAGTGCTGGGAGATAGATGTATTTGCAGTCGTTCCACAATAGTTTAGTGTTAGTAATTTATTATTTAATTTAGCCTAGTTGTCTTATCACGCAGTTGTTCTACGATAAAATATTTAAAACCACATTTTTTGTAGTTCATCATTCTCTTCGGCCAGTCTACAGAACATTACAGCCTGCACAATGGAAAATTCTGCCTATCATCTGTTATCAGCTGGGATGCAGTTGCTCACATTGGAAAACTTCCCCAGTATGACCTGCGGCCACCAAGGCCTCTGGAGGTACAGGAGCTCCTGGCCTGAAATAAGTGAATGTCTGACTGGGTGTCATTTAAATATGACACCAATAATAATTGTTATTGGTTCCGCAAGTAGACTTAAATAAACACTGCAATTAAGTTACTGTGAAAACCCCCTAGTCGCCACACTCCGGAACTTGTTCGGGTACAGTAAGGGAGAATTCAGAATGTCCAATTCACCTAACAAGCACGTCTTTGGGGATTTGTGGGAGGAAACCGGAACACCCAGAGGAAACCCACGCAGACACGGGGAGAATGTGCAGACTCCGGACAGACAGTGACCCAAGCCGGGAATCAAACCTGAGTCCCTGGTGCTGTGAAGCAACAGCTAAGCACTGTGCTACCATGCCGCCCCCAGGACATTCGACCCCATGAGGTAACAATAAGGTGGACGTCTTCTAGCGCACCCAGGCACAAACTTTGCTGTGATCCTTACAGAAGCATAATTAATTAGCTCAAAAGTGGAAAATCAAACTTGTTAACCTGCACAGTGGGAATCATGTTGGCTTTCCTGCCCGGAATCGGACTCAGCTTCCACAATGGAAACTTCTGCCCATCATCAGTTAGTGCAGCCGTGAATGCACAACAGCTTCTCTGACATTTATGTTTATTAACATCTCCAAATGATTGTAACCATTTCTAATGATTAAACATTTAGAAAGTTTCCATTTCACAGAAAACAATATTCATAGTTAGCATGTAATTAGAGAATGTTTAGGCTACTTCATTTAACAAAACTTTCAATCAAAAGGGACGCATTGTCTTATACAATATCTCATTGTACTTCACCCTACAATGTCCTCCATATAAACAAGCAAAATGCAATAAACAGGAAGAAACTGTACAAGGCATTGGTGAAATTGCACCTGGAGTACTGTGTATAGATTTGGTCCCTCTATTTGAGGAGAGATGTAGTTGCATTAGAAGCAGTTCAGAGGAGGTTCACTAGATTGATTCCGGAGATATGGGGTTTGTCTTGTGAAGAGAGATTGAGCAGTTTAGGCCTATACTGTCTCGAATTTAGAAGAATGAGAGGAGATCTGATTGAGGTATATAAGATGATAAAAGGCAGTGATACAGTAGATGTAGAGTGGATGCTTCCTCTTGAGGGCCAATCTAGAAGAGAGGCCATAGTATCAGGATAATGGATAGCAGATTTAAAACAAAGATGAGAAGAAATTATTTCTCTCAAAGGGACATGAATCTATGGAATTCACTACCCCAGAGTGCAGTGGATGCCAGGACGTTGAGTAAATTTAAGGAGGAGAGACATATTTTTAATCAGTAATGGGTTGAAAGTGTCATGATATGCAAGCATACAACCAATGAACACTCAGAATAGGACACAACCAATGGGCAGTCAGGACACTCAGAGGTGGCATCACCACAAGGGGGCATGACATAAACACTATAAAAGGGATGAGGCACTCACACCCTGCCTCTTTCCACAGACAGACATCTAGAGAGTTAGACAGGGTTGATCAGCAGCATCACACCCCAACACGTGGCTTAGAGCAAGCTGGTACAGTTAGACTGAGTTACCACAGTTAGATTAGCAGAGAGTCAAACTCATTTGAGAACTGTGTTAATAGTTCAATAAACACGTTGAACTAATTTCAGAGTCAGGAGCATCCTTTAGTTAAGACTGCATCAAGTAGCAGCCTGTGTTATCCGAAGCAGCATAATACAACAGAAAGGTTATGGAGAACGGGCAGGAAAGTGGAGTTGAGGCTGAGAGGAGATCAGCCATGATCGTATTGAATGGCAAAGCGGGCACGCGGGGCTGAATTGCCCAATCCTGCTCCTATTTCTTATGTAAACATCAGTGAGTGAAACTGTTTAGTTCACCATCCTGAAAACACTCAAATACTGAAATAGTGACATGTGTTGGAACCTTGTGATCATGCTAAGTTCTTAAAGATTTTTTCAGGACTTTGCAAATGTCCCTCATGTTTTTTTTTGTTACATACTTGTGTTGCAGTGCAAAGTCAGCTGACTGTTGCTTAAATATTTATTTACTTCTTAATCCGTGCAACATTTTGAACAAAACATGTTGTTCACAGAGTTTAGATGGATTGAGCATTTCTCTTACCCTTGAAATGTCAACACTGGTACACATCAAACCCCATCTTGATTAAGGCAACAGGTAGCTTTCTGGCCCTTTCGCATTCCCATTATATTTTGTAATAGGAGAATAAGGTTGGTTGTGTTCCATTACTGTCTCTACCATCGTAGATTAAATAAATTAAAATACCATCATCATAATCAGTAAGTAGAGTATTATTTGGACAGCAATAAGGTTGTTATGTTTCCTAAACCACTTAAGATCCATGCCCATTACTTTAAAGTTCATAGGAGATCTGATTTATTGGCTCTGGTTGTCAGGAATTTGTCAAGAAAATGACATATGCTGATAGCAATCACACCAGTATCACACTTCAATTAAGGTAATGAGCAAATGGATAATGATCTCATTGGAAACAAGATTAGAGAAGCTCTCAATGTCACTTTTGCTGTGATGAGATATGCATAATTTACAACAAACAAATTGTGCTCCAAGAACCAAATTCTATAAAATATACTATTAAATGAAGTGCTTTCATTAATTAATAAGGAATCGTATGAACAAATACCGGTAATACATTTGAAAAACAGTTTGAGAAATTACAATCATTTATTACTAAAAATATGTATCTTGATTTAATCTAACAACCATATCATTAAGCTGTGTTTATTTCTTTCATTTATGAATTATGTTGCCTCAACACATTGCACCAGATGCCAATTCATACTGATTTACTGTCTCTGTACAACAGTTTCTTGCCTCTAAATAGTTAGGTGGTTACCATCAACTAGTGCAAGAATTTTGCTTTGAGATATTAGTGAGTAGTCAAAGTCTTTTGTTCTACTGCCCTCTATTGTCATTCAAGAATATCAGTTCTCCTCTGTTGCAGAAAGAAAATAGAAATAGAAGGTGGAATCATACCACCTTAGTTCCATTACAACAACAGGCCCATTTTTGTGCTTGGAGCCTGACCCTTTGCACAGAACACCCGACAGTTGTTTTGTACCAGAGCAAAGCAATTGACATCCCTCCTCTGGGTTCACCAGTCAGTTAGGGAGGGTGGGATAATGTGCCCATCTGTCAAAGGAACTGACAGGGACTTTGGTGGCCATTGACAATGCATGCCCACAGGGAAGGTCTTATTCCAGTTGGCTGCAGATGTCAGCAGCGACCTGTTGTGAGAGCCTAAGCTTCCTGAGACACTGGTGCTTGGATGTTAAGAGAGCCTTTACTAAATTAGTAACTAATCAACTAACTAAATAAGGTTGGAATGACATGGCAAGACAGGTGCTGTTCTGTAACTTGTCAGAGCATCGTGATCCTGGATATTCATATCTGTGATCATTGCTGGCAGCTGAGAGTTAGTGAGCCGGTGTCTGAGTTGCTGACATTGCAGGGCATCATGGAGGGAGACATTCACCTGGAAAGTTTGCTCCAGGAGGCAGTCAAAAACTTTGGGGTTGGTCAATGGTCAGGAACAGGAATGTGTGACTGTGATCCAGGCAGGTCTGAAAACCCGGGGTGTAGTGATGGAAGAGTCGCAGCCCATGACATTGACAAATGAATATGAGGTACTTGCTATCCGTGGGGATGAGAACAAAGACTGCAGGATGGATAGACAAATTGACCATGGCACCATGGTGCAAGAGTCATTCAAGTGAGGGAAGTGAAAAGGAGTATAGTAGTGATAGAAGTTAGGATACCAGACCAGGCCCCAACCTTTGTTAAGATACCAGACCAGAGCCCCCCCAACTTTTTTTAGGAAACCAGACCAGGCCCCAACTTTTGTTGAGATACCGGACCAGACCCCAACTTTTGTTAAGATATCGGAGCAGACCCCAACTTTTGTTAAGATCCCAGACCAGACCCCAACTTTTGTTAAGATACCGGACCAGACCCCAACTTTTGTCAGGAAACCAGACCAGAACCCAACTTTTGTTAAGATCCCAGACCAGACCCCAACTTTTGTTAAGATACCGGACCAGACCCCAACTTTTGTTACAAAACCAGACCAGAACCCAACTTTTGTTAAGATACCGGACCAGACCCCAACTTTTGTTACAAAACTAGACCAGACCCCAGCTTTTGTTAGGATACCGGGTGACAACCCCAAACAATTTTTCTATTTATAAAACTGTGAGAAAAGGATACTTCACCCCAGGAGTGATGACTCTGACCAATGGGTATCTTTTATGGTCAAAGAAACATTAATTTAAACACAGAACTAACTACATTAACATCGAAAAATAGCCTTACAATTAACAGTTAAACAATTCTTAAATAAAAGTAAATCTTGAACTTACTAGATACACATGCCACTAATTCCAATTAAGCAACGCAGTACATGTTTGAAAAAATCATTTACAGGATGTGGCATCATTGGTTAGGCCAGCATTTATTGCCCATCCTTAGTTGCCCTTCAGAAGGTGGTGATGAGTTGCCTTCTTGAACTGCTGCAGTCCTTCAGGTGTAGGTACACCCACTGTGCTGTTAGGGAGGGAGTTCCAGGATCTTGCCCCAGAGACAGTGAAGGAACGGCAAAATATTTCCAAGTCAGGGTGATGAGTGACTTGGAGGGGAACTTCCAGGTGGTGGGGTTCCCAGGTATCTGCTGCTCTTGTACTTCTAGTGGTTGTGGGTTTGGAAGGTGCTGTCTAAGGAACCTTGGTCAATTACTGCAGTGCATCTTGTAGATGGTACACACTGCTGTCACGGTTCGTCGGTGGTGGATGGTTTGAAGGTAGAAGGAGGAGCAATCAAGCGAGCTGCTTTGTTCTGGATGGCTTAGCTAGGACTAAATGCAATCCCTCATAAATTATCCACACTCCAGGAAATCTCCAGCAGTCACAACACTACTCCATTAACCCTTTATCTGTAAGCAGGTAAGTGGTCGGAATGAATGATTACCTCATCTTTTATGACTCTTTGATTACCGCTTTAGTGGACACACTAGCTGTGTGTATTTTAAACCAGGGTGTTTAACAATATTACTGCCACAAATATAGTATATAATATATAACAATTTCTGCATTCATCACATAGGTGAAATTATAGTCAGGTGGATAGATACTACAACCATGAGCAAGATGGCCAAAGTTCCTGATGCCATGGTTGAAGATATCTCCTCATGGCTGGAGATGAACCTAGAGTGGGAGGGAAGTGTGTGTGTTTTGGGGGGGGGGGGGGGGGGAGCAAGTTATCATGTGTCCATGTAAGAACTAAAAGCATTGAGCAAACTAGAAATGATGTTCTTGCTGAATGCATTTGAGGAACCTCAAAGATATTAATCTCTGAATTGTTAACTGAGCTACATGCCAATTCATAAAGGGCAAAACAGATTACAGAATTAAGCACATGGCCTACTGTGTGTTGTGAGAAGAAGGGGTTTTGATTCATGGCAGACCGAAATCAATACTGGGGAAAGAGGGAAGTATTACACTGAGGCAGGCTCCACTTAAACCAGGCAAGGATGAGTACTCGGGTGAATCATATAACTAAGGCCGCCTGCGAATAGGGCTTTGAACTAAAAGAGTTTGCCAAGGTGGGGAGGACGTGAGGAGCAGAAGGGGTCAGGTAAGGGAGATTTAAAAGTCTATGAAAAATGTTGAGCAAATAGAACTCCAGAGAAATTTTGATGAAGGCGATCAGAGTGGAACTGGTAATGGACAGTGAGTAAACAGTAATAGAACATAGAACGATACAGCGCAGTACAGGCCCTTCAGCCCACGATGTTGCACTGAAACAAAAGCCATATAACCTACACTATGCCATTATCATCCATATGTTTATCCAATAAACCTTTAATAGAACATAAAACGATACAGCGCAGTACAGGCCCTTCGGCCCACGATAATAGTTTATCAGAGAATAAAGTTCATGCAAATATTGATTAAAAAAGAAAGTCTATTTATCGACATGCATGAAAGTATTCTTAACAAGATAGACCAACGAATGGCGCAAACAGAGTTCAATGGTTCAGATTGAATTGCCATTATAGGGACATGTCTGTACGGTGACTAATGTTAGAAAATAAATATTCCAGGATACACAATATTCTGAAAGGACAGATGAAATGGAAATGGAAGAGGAGTAGCCCTGATAATAAAGGCAGAACGAAGAAAGGATGTTGGCTCAGAATATCAAGAAGTAGAATTGTAAGGATGGAGATTCATAATAACAAAGGTCAGAAAGCATTGGTCCCCTCAAACAATAATAACTATAACACTATACAGCGCACGAAGCTGAAAAAATTTGAGCTTGTAACAAATGAAATGGAACAATCAATGGAGACTTTAATCGACTTGTAGATAAGACCAACCAAGTATGTACAGGTAAACTGGAAGATGACTTTTGTCAAATACTTTTGTGACAGTATTCTCAAATGAATGGGGAGACAGTGTGTTAATGCATAGTGATAATGTCACCGGACTAATAATCCACAGCCCAAGCCTAATGCTCAGAGAATATGCGTTCAGATTCCACCACGATAGATGGTGGAATTTCAATTCAATTAATAAATATGGAAGATAAATGTAATTTTAGTAATGGTGGCCAGAATGTCTATCATTGATTGCTGTTAAAAAAAAACGACTGGTTCACCATTGTTCTTTATGGGAAGGAAAACTTGCCATCCATTCTCAGACTGGCCTACATGAGGCCCCAGACCCACACCAATGCGGTTGACATGTAACTGATCTTGGAAATGGCTGAGGAAAATATTTAGTAAAAGGACAATTAGGGATGGGCAACCGACACGCACATCCTTCGGGCAGCACGGTAGCACAAGTGGATAGCACTGTGGCTTCACAGCGCCAGGGTCCCAGGTTCGATTCTCTGCTGGGTCACTGTCTGTGCGGAGTCTGCATGTTCTCCCCCTGTCTGCATGCGTTTCCTCGGGTGCTCCCGTTTGCTCCCACAGTCCAAAGACGTGCAGGTTAGTGGATTGGCCTTTGCTAAATTGCCCTTAGTGACCAAAAAGGTTAGGAGGGGTTATTGGGTTATGGGGATAGGATGGAAGTGGGGGCTTAAGTGGGTCGGTGCAGACTCGATGGGCCGAATGGTCACCTTCTGCACTGTATGTTCTATGTTCTTTGGAATTAATCATTTTTGAAAATGGAACAAACTAGAGACGCTTTTCTTATCAGGACGATCTGGTTTTTGTGAAAGAGATCCAGAAGAGAAGACCAGTCCTTACCCTGCTCACTGGCATAATCCACCTTCAACAACCGAGAAGGCCTAAATTGCAACTGCGGTTTGTGAAGGAGGAGACCGTCAACGCTCATGGATTCAGTGTCGGAAAAGTTTCAATAACCTGCTGCATTCCAGAAAGGTGAGCAGCTTTGCTCATGCACACACAGCTCCAAGAAAAGGGTCACACCTGCATGCTGCAGCTTAGGTTTGAGACATAGCACATGTCACAGCTATGGCAGTGAGGCTTGTATGTGTAAGCTGCTCATGTAGGTGGGGACAAAACACATGTGAATGAGCACTGTGAGGAAAACACAGACACAGAGAAGAGAAATATCGCTCCTTGCGCAATATATCAGGCTAGCATAAATGATGATGTTGGTGCAGTTGAAAAGGGCAAAGAGCACTAAAGAGATGGCCCTCAGGAGATGGCCCAGGCTGAGGATGGGTCAGCCTGGCTGAGAACGTTTTTTTTGGTTGAAGAGATGGCTATTACCAGGCTCCCTGAGCAGCTGCTGATGGTGGTGGTGAATCTGTTAGCAGGTAATAAAGGTGGTGTTGAAATCACCTTGACACAGAGTTGTAATGGTGAAGGTCATGACATCAGTTCACTGAACACAATGGGACGTTGGCATGTAAGGGAGTCCAATGACAGGAATGTGTTTTACAGACAGAGTGAGCATGGTAGAAGGCAATAGCATACATGAGTGGTTTCACATTCGTAGGGCTACAATTCCTTGAATGTCTCACAGAGGCCCCAGCTTCGCTCAGCCACCCCCCACCACCTGGGCTTCAAGAGGAGGAAGAGATGTCCGAGGAGACGGGCAGCACGGTAGCATAGTGGTTAGCACAATTGCTTCACAGCTCCATGGTCCCAGGTTCGATTCCCGGCTTGGGTCACTATCTGTGCGGAGTCTGCATGTTCTCCCCGTGTCTGCATGGGTTTCCTCCGGGTGCTCCGGTTTCCTCCCACAGTCCAACGATGTGCAGGTTAAGTGGATTGGCCATGCTAAATTGCCCTTAGTGACCAAAATTGCCCTTAGTGTTGGGTGGGGTTACTGGGTTATGGGAATAGGGTGGAGGTGTGGGCTTGGGTAGGGTGCTCTTTCCAAGAGCCGGTGCAGACTCGATGGGCCGAATAGCCTCCTTCTGCACTGTAAATTCTATGAAATCTATGAGACACTGACTAGCCCATACATTCAGCCAAATCCTATACCAGCATTTTGGAAGAATGGTGCGGGATTGTAGAATTGATGGCACAGGATGAAATCACCGCACCAGAGTCAGAAACATCTGTTATTATTGTCAGAAACATCTGTATTCAGTCCCCCTCAGAGGAGGAAGGAAAATCCCAATGATGGTCCAGCAAAGCCTCGGGAGTCACCTTTTGGGCAGAATATTTGGACAATCAGCAGCTTGTGTGTGGAAAACCTGTGGAGTTCTCTGAGGCAGTGGGAGCTTGAAGACTGCGACTGGAGGAGTCCATTGCTGTCAAGAGCTCCACATTGTCCCATGGATTCAACTGCATGAGCTCTGACCATGAGAGATTGGCCAGTCGCATGGAGAGACACACGCAGCAGCACTCAGAATAGATTTAAGAATATCATCTCGACCAGGAAAGGTCATTTGCAAGATCAGTTACGTGTCAACCACATTGGTGTGGATCTGGGGTCTCATGTAGGCCAGTGCTGGAATGGACAACTGCTGAATACTAGCAGCCAGCCCCATGAACTCCACCTGAAGACCAACCCAAAGCTGTTGATGTGACTGAGGAGAGTGAAGGCACATGGAGCTTAAAAGTAACCCCATCTTCCACCTCCTTGGCCCCTCTGCGAGAGCTATTTGCTCCACATGAGCCAATGACAATGGCAGCCTATGAAGAGATGACATCCATGCTCATGCACACTTCTATGAAGTGATCCCCCCCCCCCCAATGTTGTCTTGGAGGAGGTGAAGGCAAAATGCCCACATCTCTGTCTAAAAGGCAACGAGGAACGTAGGGCTGGCTTCATCTAGCCGGCACCCATTGGGGACCTTCGACAGATTGTAGCCTCAGCATCTCTTCATAGGCTGCCACACTGCAGAGTCTACAGCTAGGTGAGAATGTAAGCTTTGAGGAGGACACAAGGAAGCTGCAAAGGGGTATAAACAGGGTAAGTGAGCCAACAAGATAGCAGGTGGAGTATAATGTAGGGAAATGGAAGGTTATTCATTGTGGGTATAAAAATAGGAAAGCAACATTTTTTAAAGGCATGAAACTTTTAAATATTGATAATCAGAGAGACTTGGGTATACTTGTAAATGGAATACAGAAATTTACCACAGAGAATCCTAGAATCATAGAATTTACAGTGCAGAAGGAGGCCATTTACCTCATCGAGTCTGCACCGGGCCTTGGAAAGAGCACCCCACCCCAGCCCACACCTCCGCCCTATCCCCATAACCCCACCTAACCTTTTTTTGGAAACTAGCAGCAATTTAGCTTCGTCAATCCACCTAACCTGCACATCTTTGGACTGTGGGAGGAAACCAGAGCACCCGGAGGAAATAGTCTCAAGAGTATGTCTGCAGACCCTGTGTTAGGAATCTAGGCTGGATTCTCCGATTTTGAAGCTATGTCCGGAAAAGAGATGAGTTAGGAGGACAAAAAGATGTCACAAAATGTCCTTGGCAGACAGGATTAAGGACAATCCCAAGGCATTTTATACGTATATTAGATACAAGAGGGTAGCTATAGAAAGAGTTGGTCTACTCAAGGACAAAAGAAGGAAATTGTGCGTAGAACCAAAGGAAGTGGGGGAGATCCTTAATGAGTATTTTACATCGATATTCACAAAGAAGAAGGTCACGTTAATTGGTGGTGTCTCAGAGGGATGTGTCAATACTTTAGAACAGGTTGTTATTACAAGGGAGGAAGTGTTAGGTGTGTTAAAAAGCATTAAGTTAGACAAATCCTCAGGGCCAGGTGGCATCTATCCCAGATTACTGAGGGAGACAAGATATGAAATTGCTGGGTCTCTAACAGAAATCTTTGTTTCCTCGTTGGCCACAGGTGAGATCCCAGAAGATTGGAGGATAGCCAAGCATTTGACAAGGTCCCTCATGCAGGCTGGGCAAAAGATTAAATCACATGGTGTCAGGGGTGAACTAGCTGGATGGATCCAGAACTGGCTTGGCCATAGAAGACAGAGGGTAGCAGTGGAAGGGTGTTTTTCCGATTGGAGGTTTGTAACTAGTCGTGTTCCGCATGGATCCGTACTGGGACCCCTGCTGTTTGTAATATATATAAATGACTTGGAAGAAAACATAGCTGGTCTGATGAGCAAGTTTGCGGATGATATTAAGATTGCAGGAGTTGCGGATAGTGATGTAGATTGTCAGAGAATACAACAGGATATAGATAGGCTGCAAAATTGAGAAATGGCAGATGGAATTTAACCCGGACAAATGCGAGGTGATGCATTTTGGTAGATCCAATTCAGGCAGGAGTTATAAAATAAATGGCAGCATCATCAGGAGCACAGACACACAGAAATCTGGACGTGCAAGTCCACAATTCCTCAAAATGGTAGCACAGGTGAAAATGGTGGTAATGAAAGCATATGGCATGCTTGCCTTCATAGGATGGGGTATCGAATATAAAAGCTCGTAAATAATGTTACAGTTATATAGAATGTTGGTTAGGCCATATTTGGAATACTGTGTCCAATTCGGTCACCGCACTACCAGAAGGACGTGGAGGCTTTGGAGAGAGCACAGAAAAGGTTTATCAGGATGTTGCCTGCTCTGGAGGGTATTGGCTATGAGGAGAGATTGAATGAACTGGGATTGTTCACCCTAGAGAGATGGAGGCTGAAGGGCGTCCTGATAGAAGATTATAAAATTCTGAGTGGTATAGATAGGGTGAACAGTTGGAGGATTTTTCCCAGGGCGGAAATGACAATTATAAGGGGGCACAAGTTCAAGGTGAGGGGGGATATGTTCAGTGGCGGTGTGCAGGGGAAGTTGTTTACACAGAGGGTTGTAGTGGCCTGGAATGCACTGCCAAGTGAGGTGGTTGAGCCAGATATGTTAGCGACCTTTGAGACTTATCTGGATAGACACATGAACAGATGGGCTATAGAAGGATACAGGCGGTTGGTCTAGAAAGGACCCGTGGTCGACACAAGTTTGGAGAGCCGAAGGGCCTGTTCCGGTGGTGTACTGTTCTTTGTTCTTGTTTGTTCTTTGTTCTTAATCCTCTCTGCTCCAAGGAGAACAAGCCCAATTTCTCCAATCTTTCCTTGTATCTAAAATTCCTCATTCCTGGTATCATTCCAGTAAATCCCATTTGCACTCTCTCCAGGGTTTTAACATCCTTCCTTAAATAAGGTGACCAGAACTGAACCAATACAAATGTGGTCTAACCAATGATTTGTAGAGGTATATAGCATCACTTCCTTGCTTTTTGCCTCTATTTATAAGCCCAAGGATGCTATAAGCCTTCCTAACAACTGTTTCAGCTTGCCTGGCCACCTTTAGAGATCTACAACCTATCCTTGCAATATTATTGTCATAAAAGTGCCCAGTCCAATATCATGTTGCCCACGGTTGTGGTTAACACTGTTGCTTCACAGCGCCAGGGTCCCAGGTTCGATTCCGGCTTGGGTCACTGTCTGTGTGGAGCCTGCACATTCTCCTCGTGTCTGCATGGGTTTCCTCCGGGTGCTCTGGTTTCCTCCCACAAGTCCTGAAAGATGTGCTGTTAGGTAATTTGGACATTCTGAATTCTCACTCTGTGTATCCGAACAGGCGACGAAATGTAGCAACTAGGGGATTTTCATTGCGGTGTTTATGTAAACATACCTGTGACAATAAAGATTATTATTATTATTTATCATAAATTCTGGGCGCGATTTTCCAGACCCGTTCGATGCACATGAAAATCTCGTTAAGACTGTCAACTGTCTGTGAGAGGGCCAGGATGGTATTTGCTGCAGCAATACCTCAGTTTGAGATCTTCCCCAGTCCTCGTCGGAGACATAATCTGGGCGTGAACCTAATTTCCAGGAATTTAAATGAATTTTAATATAATTGTACAGCTTAATGGCGTTTCTTTGAAGCGCGTTAAATATTGTATTCCCCACTCCCCACTCCCCCCCCCCAGCTGCCGCCACGGTGCAATGTCTTTCCGGCGGGAATCACTGCTAGTTTTCTGAATCAAAAACAGTCATGATGACCACACTGGGGATGTGGAGGTGAGTATAGCCCCCAGCAGGTGATGGACACGGCACCGCCAGGTTGGCACTGACAGGTGTAGCCCTATGTGTGTGTGTGTGGGGGCGGGGGGTTCACTTATGTATGGTGGGGCTGATGGATGAATGGCGGGAGAGGAATTATGCCTGCATTGGGTTGGGCGGGGGGGGGGGGGGGGGGGTGTAGACCCAATACCAGCAGTGGGAGGGGGCGTCACCCTGATGCTTGCCTGGTGTGGGGAGATGAGCGCCGATCTTCCAGTGGTGGTGGGGGGGGGGGGGTTGCCCTTCTGTGGCCTAGGGCTGGGGTTTTCCCGTCGTTTGTGGAGGAGATCCTTTTGTTTGTGGGGGTGGTACAGTCCTGATGTGTGGGAGTGGGGCTTTAACTTCACTTTGAGATCAGGGCACCCTTTAATAAAAGACACCCTGATCTTTGAATCCAGCTTTGCCGGTGAGGTTTACCCACCAACCCCCATCGCCAAGCTGGATGTGTAATCCTCGCCAGCACTCTGAAATTGCGCAGAGCGCTGTTTGATCAGGCAAGAAAAGGCAGCTATGAAGCCAGCGAGTTTCACACAGCATTTCCTGCCCTCTGATGCTCTATAGATCTTTGCCGAGATATTAACAGAGAAAAATAAGTTGAAAGAGAAAACATGCCTCACGGAATGTTGCTTATCTTAATTATATTTTACCTGAAATAAATTAAACTGATTTATGTCAGACCAATAGAACAGCTTTAGGTCAAACACCCACCATATAGGGTAAAGTTAGCTCCATCTTGTATAGAATTAAATGTCCTTCAGAGTTTTATTTTATTGATTATTTTAAGATTAACCTATTTGGACTTCCGGGTGCGGCTATGCAGAGCTAGGTGGCATATTCGGTAGCTCCCGCTTGGAACGGACCTTTGGGCTCTTTTGCAGGGCCCCCACGGCATTTGCTTGACATTTCCCGGTGTGGGAAGAAGACTGCAGCATTCCCCTGACAGTGTCCCCCAGGAATGGTATGTCTTTTGGTTACGGCAGAAACAGTAAAGGATTTGGCTGAACTGCAGGGGAGAGAGGGGCCTCTTCCAGCATGCAGGCGGAGGAAGGGCAAGCTTAAAGCTGCAAGCTGACTTGAGGGCCTATATTAAAGGTGAATTCTAGCAGCAGAGGGAACAACTGTGAACAGATCTACCGAGGCCATTGAAGAAGCGGGGACGAGGCTTCCGGTGGTGGCCATGGAGGAGTAGGTCACGCATTCGGCAGCTCCCGTCTGGAACGGACTCTCAGACCTTTTTCAGGAGTTTCCATAGACTTTTTGAGGCAGATTGGTGAAGCAAACACTGCCAAAAGGATTCCCTCTCGAGACTTCCGGTTGCGGCTATGCGGAGCTAAGTCGCACATTCGGCGGCTCCCGCAAAAACGGACTTTTGGGCTCTTTTCAGATCCCTCAAGGGCACTTTTCTGACGTTTCCCGGTGTGGGAAGGAGTTAATAATAGCTCCCTGTCAGTATATGGCTTTAACTAGGAGCAGGGCGACAAAAAAGGTGGTGGTGGACCAGAAGAAGGGAGGGAAGAAGGACAAAATGGCGGCAGGCGGAGACCAGGCAGCGTGGAGGCAGTGGGCGGAGGAGCAACAGGAGGGTATCCAGCGCTGCCTCAGAGAGATTAAAACGGACCTGCTAGAGCCGATGAAGGCTTCTATTGATAAGCTGCTAGAGACACAGACGGCCCAGGGGGTGGCAATCCGAGAGGCTCGACAAAAGATCTCTGACAATGAGGACGAGATCTTAGGCCTGGCGGAAAAAGGTGGAGGTGCACGACGTGCTCCACAAGAAATGGCAGGAGCGGTTCGAGGAGATGGAGAATCGGTCGAGGCGGAAGAATCTGCGGATTCTGGGCCTCCCGGAGGGGCTGGAGGGGCCGGACGTGGGGGCCTATGAGGTCACCATGTTGAACTCGCTGATGGGAGCGGGGTCCTTCCAGGGGCCCCCGGAGCTGGAAGAGAACCATAGAGTGTTGGTGAGGAGGCCCAAGGCTAACGAGCCTCCGCGGACGTTGCTGGTGAGATTCCATCGGTTCGTCGATCGGGAGTGTGTGCGCAGGTGGGCCAAGAAGGAGAGGAACAGCAGGTGGGAGAAAGCGGAGGTTCGGATATATCAGGACTGGAGTGCGGAGGTGACGAAGAGGAGGGCCGGGTACAATCGAGCGCAGGCGGTGCTGCACAGGAAGGGGGTGAAGTTTGGCATGTTGCAGCCGGCGCGACTGTGGGTTACCTACAAGGACCGGCACCATTATTTTGAGTCTCCGGAGGAGGCGTAGGCCTTTGTTCAGGCCGAGAAGCGGTGGATATGTTATGCCTATTTTTGGTTCGGGGGGGGGGGGCCTTTGCATTGTTTTGGGTTTCTTTTTCTCTGTGTTTTTCTCTTTCGGGTTGGGGAGGGTGGATGGGGCGGATTGGGCACTGTTTTGGTTGGTGGCGGGGCCTGGTAGGTGGAGAGCGCGGGCTTTTTTCCCGTGCCGAAGACTGGGCGGGGTGGGGCCGGGGCGGGGAAGCGAGGATTGTTTCCCGCGCTTAGAACGGAGGGGGGAGGGGACGAGCCTGTGGATGGGGAGCGGGAGAGGAGGGTGTGCCACACAATGGGAGGCGTTGAAGGGGAGGCGGGAGTAGCTGGGGTCAGCATGAGTTAGCTGACTTGCGGAAGTGCAATGGGGGGAGTAAACCAGCTAGGATGGGTCCTATCCGTGGGGGGGGGGGGGGGGGGGGGGGGGGTCGAGTTGCTGCTGCTAAGGTCAAGGAGGAGCTGGAGTGAGTGGGGGGGCGTCGAGGCAGGGTTATGCCGCTGTGGGGAACGGGCCGGGTGTGGGGTGCGGGCGCGTGTCTGGCCGAGGAGGGGTCATGGCTAGTCGGTGGGGGAGGGGGAGGAGGGTAGCCCCTGATCCGGCTGATAATCTGGAATATAAGGGGACTGAATGGGCCGGTCAAGCGGGCCCGCGTGTTCGCGCACCTGAAGGGGCTCAAGGCGGATGTGGTTATGCTCCAGGAGACACACTTGAAGGTGGCAGACCAGGTAAGACTGAGGAAAGGGTGGGTAGGTCAGGTGTTTCACTCAGGGCTAGATGCCAAAAATCGAGGGGTGCCGATCTTGGTGGGAAAGAAGGTGTCATTCGAGGCATCGAGCATTGTGGCAGATAAAGGCGGTAGGTACATAATGGTAAGTGGTAAGTTGCACGGAGAGAGGGTGGTACTGGTCAATGTGTATGCTCCGAACTGGGACGATGCGGGTTTTATGCGGCGCATGTTGGGTCGGATCCCCGACTTGGAAGTGGGAGGCCAGATAATGGGGGGAAACTTTAACACGGTGTTGGATCCGGCACTGGATCGCTCCAGGTTTAGGACGGGTAGGAAGCCGGCAGCGGCTAGAGTGTTGAGGGGATTTATGGACCAAATGGGAGGGGTGGTCCCTTGGAGATTTGCAAGGCCGGGGGCTAGGGAATTTTCATCCTTCTCACATGTCCATAAGGCTTATTCTCGAATCGACTTTTTCATTTTGAGTAGGGCGCTGATAGCGAGAGTAGAGGATACCGGGTATTCCGCAATAGCCATTTCGGACCACGCCCCGCATTGGGTGGACTTGGAGATGGGGGAGGAGAGGAACCAGCGCCCGCTGTGGCGCTTGGAGGTGGGGCTGTTGGCGGATGAGGAGGTGAGCGAGCAGGTCCGAGGAAGTATAGAGAGGTACTTGGAGACCAACGACAACGGGGAGGTCCGAGTGGGGATGGTATGGGAGGCACTGAAGGCGGTGGTGAGGGGAGAGCTGATCTCCATTAGGGCCCACAAGGAGCGGAGGGAGCGGGGGGGAGAGGGAGAGGCTGGTGGGGGAAATGGTGAGGGTAGACAGGAGGTATGCAGAAGAGCCTGAGGAAGGATTGTTGAGGAAGAGGCGCAGCCTCCAGGCCGAATTCGACCTGGTGACCACCAGGAAGGCGGAGGTGCAGTGGAGGAAGGCCCAGGGGGTGGTCTACGAGTACGGGGAAAAGGCAAGCCGGATGCTGGCGCATCAGCTTCGGAAGCGGGATGCAGCTAGGGAGATCGGGGGAGTTAAGGACAGGGGAGGGAGCGTGGTGCGGAGTGGGGTTGGCATCAATGGGGTCTTCAGGGACTTCTATGAGGAATTGTACCGATCCGAGCCCCCACGGGAGGAGGGAGGGATGGGCCGTTTCCTGGACCAATTGAGGTTTCCAAAGGTGGAAGAGGGACTGGTGGCGGGACTGGGGGCCCCGTTTGGGCTGGAGGAGCTGATCAAAGGGATAGGAAGCATGCAGGCCGGGAAGGCACCGGGGCAGGACTGTTTCCCGGTCGAGTTCTATAAAAAATATATGGACCTGTTGGGCCCGCTGTTAGCTAGGACCTTCAATGAGGCAAGGGAGGGGGGGGCTTTACCCCCGACGATATCCCGGGCACTGATCTCCTTGATCCTGAAGCGGGACAAGGATCCCCTGCAATGTGGGTCTTACAGACCGATTTCCTTGCTAAATGTAGATGCCAAGGTGCTGGTGAAGGTCTTAGCCACGAGGATTGAGAATTGTGTGCCGCAGATCATCCATGAAGACCAGACGGGGTTTGTGAAGGGGAGACAGTTGAACACGAATGTGCGGAGGCTTTTGAACGTTATCATGATGCCGGCGAGGGAGGGGGTGGCGGAGATAGTGGTGGCGATGGACGCTGAGAAAGCCTTCGATAGGGTAGAGTGGGGGTACCTGTGGGAGGTGCTGAAGAGGTTCGGGTTTGGGGAGGGATTTGTCAGGTGGGTTAGGCTGTCGTATGAGGTCCCGATGGCGAGTGTGGCAACAAATAGGAAGAGGTCCGAGTACTTTCTCTTGCACCGAGGGACGAGACAGGGGTGTCCCCTGTCCCCCCTGCTCTTCGCACTGGCGATTGAACCCCTGGCTATGGCACTGAGAGAGTCGAGGAACTGGAGGGGGTTGGTGCGGGGTGGGGAGGAGCATAGGGTGTCGCTTTATGCGGATGACCTGCTGCTGTATGTGGCGGACCCGGTGGGATGAATGCCAGAGGTAATGAGGATCCTTAGGGAACTCGGGGACTTTTCGGGGTACAAACTCAATATGGGGAAGAGAGAGCTGTTCGTAGTTCAGCTAGGGGACCAGGAGAGGGGGATTGGTGAGCTCCCACTAAAAAGGGTGGAGAGGAGCTTCAGATATTTGGGGATCCAGGTGGCCAGGAGCTGGGGGGCCCTGCATAGGCTTAACTTTACAAGGCTGGTGGAGCAAATGGAGGAGGAGTTCAAGAGGTGGGACGCGTTGCCGCTGTCCCTGGCGGCTAGGGTGCAGTCAATCAAAATGACGGTGCTCCCAAGGTTTTTGTTCCTGTTCCAGTGCCTCCCCATGTTTATCCCGAAGGCTTTTTTCAGGCGGGTTAACAGGAGTATAATGGGGTTTGTGTGGGCGCGAGAGACTCCGAGGGTGAGAAGGGTGTTCCTGGAGCGAAGTAGAGATAGGGGGGGGCTGGCGCCGCCCAACCTCTGTGGGTACTACTGGGCCGCCAATGCGACAATGGTGCGGAAGTGGGTGATGGAGGGGGAGGGGGCTGCATGGAAGAGGCTGGAGACGGCGTCCTGTGTGGGTACGAATCTGGGGGCGCTGGCAACAGCGCCGCTGCCGCTCCCTCCAAGGAGGTACACCACGAGCCTGGTGGTGGTGGCGGCCCTCAAAGTTTGGGGGCAGTGGAGGCAGCATAGGGGGGAAGTTGGGGCCTCGCCGTGGACCCCATTACGGGGGAACCTCCGGTTCGCCCCAGGAAGAACAGGTGGAGGGTTTTCAGGGTGGCATAGGGCAGGGATACAAAAGTTGGGGGACCGGTTTGTGGACGGGAAGTTTGCGAGCTTGGGTGAGCTGGAGGAGAAGTACGGGCTCCCCCCCGGGGAACACCTTCAGGTACTTACAGGTAAGGGCGTTTGCCAGACGGCAGGTGGTGGAATTCCTGCGGCTACTGCCACACACAGTACAGGACAGGGTGCTCTCGGGGGGGTGGGTTGGAGTGGGGAAGATCTCGGAAACTTACCAGGTGATGCAGGAGGAGGAGGAGGCCTCGGTGGGTGGAGTTGAAAGGTAAGTGGGAGGAGGAGTTGGGAGAGGAGATCGAAGAGGGGACGTGGGCAGATGCCCTAGGGAGGGTGAATTTTTCCTTTTTGTGCGCGAGGCTCAGCCTCATACAGTTTAAGGTGCTGCACAGGGCACACATGACCGGGACAAGGATGAGCCGGTTCTTTGGGGGTGAGGACAGGTGTGTTAGGTGCTCAGGGAGCCCAGCAAATCACACCCATATGTTCTGGGCACGCCCAGCGCTGGAGGAATTTTGGAAGGGCGTAGCGAGGACGGTGTCGAGGGTGGTAGGATCCAGGGTCAGACCGGGCTGGGGGCTCGCACTATTTGGGGTGGCAGAGGAGCCGGGAGTGCAGGAGGCGAAAGAGGCCGGAATTCTGGCCTTTGCGTCCCTGGTAGCCCGGTGAAGGATTCTCCTTCAGTGGAAAGATGCGAGGCCCCCAAGCGTGGAATCCTGGATCAGCGATATGGCAGGGTTCATTAAATTGGAGAGGGTGAAATTCGCCTTGAGAGGGTCGGTACAAGGGTTCTTTAGGCGGTGGCAACCGTTCTTAGACTTTCTGGCAGAACGATAGACATTGGTCAATGGCAGCAGCAGCTCGGGGGGGGGGGTGGGGGGGGGGCGGTTTACTTTATTTTTGTTTATGTTATTTACACTGGAGGGTCTGAGGGGGTGTATACACCTGTTGTGTTAAGTCGGGGTTGTGGTGTTGGGTGCTCTGGTGCACAGATGAGCCAACACAGTTGTATGTGGTACAACTCTATTTTATTATAACTCTTATAATACAGTTCGTTCTGGATACTCTGCACGTGCTGTCTCCCTAAGTGTGTTTGGCAACAGATGTGTCCTGGTTCTCCTCTGCAGCTAATACCGACCACCGGGGGTCGTGTCTGTGCTTTTATATCTTTCTGTCATTGGTTGTGGTGTTGTGTGTTCTGATTTGTCTGTTGGTGTGTCTATCATGATGTGTGTGTTTGAATATCATGACATCCCCCCTTTTTACAAAGATATGTGCCTACGTGGTTATAAATATAATTGTGTCGTGAGTGCATCGAAGAGTGTGTGTGTGTGTTATGTACAGCGTGTGTATACGACGTAACTATTTACATGGGGCGATGTCGGGTGCGTCACACTAACAAGGTTGTACCATA
This sequence comes from Scyliorhinus torazame, assembly GCF_047496885.1. Taxonomy (NCBI): domain Eukaryota; kingdom Metazoa; phylum Chordata; class Chondrichthyes; order Carcharhiniformes; family Scyliorhinidae; genus Scyliorhinus; species Scyliorhinus torazame. The sequence goes on from NC_092708.1 coordinate 77,128,997, forward strand.
ACAAAACTTGGATGCGAGAGAAAAAAAAAACTTGAACATTGGTCTGGTCAGACGATATCTGGAACAATAAACAACAACAGGTTATAATACAGAAGTGTTTGACTTTTTGAACGTATGAACAGCGTTATAAGTCCAGTCTAATGGGTGACCGCCTCAAGAATGGGCTGGTCCTCAAGCCGGTTCAGCTGTGGAGATTTGGGGTCACACTGGTTCACCTTGGACTGTTGGAGGTGATGCTGTTGCCGAAGTCTCTACTTTACCATTTGTTGTACTTCGTGCAGTGCTTGGTTTTTTCATTCGTGCAAATATAACATTCAACATCTTTGTTAGTGGTGCCTTGGCTGTGGTTTGGTTCTGGTGGCGATGGAAGGGGCATGATCCGTGGCATCTCCACAAAGTCATCCTTGGGAACCAGTGGAGGATCCGGCGTGTGCGTACGGTTCAGTTGCGAGCGTGGAAGGCGGCGCAAAGCTCGCTGATTGCGCCTACGCACCAATCCATCCGCCCTGCATGCCAGGAACAAGGTGGAGTCTTTTTCTTTTTATGTTTGTGGTGGACGGCATCTTGTAGCCGATGGGTCGTCGCCATCGAAGTAGTACCATCACTAATATCATGCAAGGCGATGACTGTGCCAGATGTGGAAGTTGGCCGAGACCGTGTACGCTGGTTCCGGCCACCTGCTGTGCCGGAAGGGCGACTCCGCAGAGAAACGTCGAAGCATGTCGCCTTGGAGAGAGAATTGTTGCTCGCATCAACGTCTGGCGATGGCGCGAATTGGTGTGTCCATCTTGGACCGCCGGTGCTGGTTGCCACTGCCGACCCAGTGGGACTGCCACGCGATCCATTCCCTGTCGCCATGGCATCCGCCGTCACCCTGAGCGTGCCATCACCGAGGCCGCGACACCGCCCGTCCGGAGCAAGGTCTGGCGTGCGCGAATCAGAGTCGGCGCTTGGCTGCTCCCCATCTGGAGTCCGGTCTGCCTTCCGTCGATGCCCCCCGTCCGGAGTCCCAACAGGTTCACTGGAGGCAGCCGAGATTCCCTGAAGCTGCACTTTTGGAGTCGGAACATGCAGGAATGCACCAACCAGTGGAGAGGGTCGAGCCATCGAGGGTGGAAGCGGTGCGCCGCCACCGCAGTCGTCAGTGGTCCCACCGTGATCGTCGAGTGCCTCGGTACGCACTAGGCGAGGTCCGTCACCTTGCACCTTTTGCATGGGAAGTGGGATGCTGTCGTCACTCGTCTCACATCCCGTGGATAGATCCTCATTAGCAGCTTGCTGTTCACTAGGGTTGGGTAAATTGTCAGAGTTTTCATCTGGTGGTGCACACCATGTCGGTGGACTGTCATTGTCTTGCCGTTGTCCTTCATTTGGGCTTTTCTTCTTTGGAATTTTAAATCATCCCCCAGACATTGCAGAACCTTGTTTATTACCCCCAAATTCTCCCATAGGTATGGTCTCGGATATAGGATCCAATGTTTCTATCGACATTGTACTATTTTCCAAAGAACATTCCGTTTCACTTTTCTTCTCAAGTGCCTCATATGTATCTTTGTCTAATGTACATGCCTTCATGGTCTCTGGGTCTGATTTTGCTGGGACTGGCATGGTCACAGTCTCTCTTTTACTGTTCTCAATTGCCCACATTGTACTCCCCATACATAACTGCTTAATCACTGGGGTTAGTGTGGTACAATGGATAATCGGGTCGACCTTATCTGCATCTTCACCATTAGTGGAAAGCACACTTGGTTCACTTGAAACTGCTGTGGGTTTTAAATTCGTTATCTGGCTACTCGATGTCGGTGTCCTCAGGATTCTTGCTCCAATGTTCTGCTCAATAATCAGTGGAGCGTGTATAGGTTCAATGCAATTAATGTTCCCCTCAAGGTTTGAAGAGTCATTACTGACTAACTGCTGGTCTCCGAAGTTGGGATTTTGCGGTGTTGTGTTGAAGGGAGACATTTGTCCCTGCTGTAGATATGATTCAGGTTGTGTTATTTCCATTACCTGAGGATCAATGTCTTGTCCATTTTTTCGATCCGTACTAAAACACTGGCAATTCTCAGTCTGCTCCTTGCAAGTTAAACATTCAATTAATTTCGTTAGCAAATCCTCAGCATCCTTCTGTGGCCGTGCAGCATTATTAATCTCTGTTCGGCTATAATGATCCTGAAGGTCAGCACATAAACCTTTTTTCTTCGGGCTTGGACGAGGCGATTCCTTTGGCTTGTCTTCAGTTGGGCTTGAACAGTCTTCAGCGCTGTGCCCTTCATTGTAGCATGAGAGACCGTCATGTTCATGCTGCTGTGTAGTGGAGCATGGTAGGCTGTTATAGCCTTCTTGCTGTTCACGTGAGCATGGCAGACTTGCATCGTCTGCCGCTGGTTGGTCAGGAGAGGTTGCTAGACCCTCATGGTCTTGTTCCTGCAAGGACTGCGCTCTGGAGTCTTGCGTTCCTTCCATCGTGGAGTCCGTCCACGAGCTCTCTGTGGAGGGTTGTGACACTGGAGTCACTTTTTGTTCGTGCAAGGACTGCGCTCTGGAGTCTTGCGTTGCTTCTATCGTGGAGGCTGTCCACGAGCTCTCTGTGGAGGCTTGTGACACTGGAGTCACTTCTTGTTCGTGCAAGGACTGCGCTCTGGAGTCTCGCGTTGCTTCTATCGTGGAGGCTGTCCACGAGCTCTCTGTGGAGGCTTGTGACACTGGAGTCACTTCTTGTTCGTGCAAGGACTGCGCTCTGGAGTCTTGCATTTCTGCAATTGTGGAGTCTGTCCACGAGCTTGCTGTGGAAGCTTGTGACACTGGAGTCACTTCTGGTTCATGCGAGGACTGCACTCTGGAGTCTTGCATGTCTTCTTTCATAGAGTCGGGAACGTTGAGCGGGACGTGGACCACGCTCTGTGTGGCAGCAGGGCACTCTCCGTGTGCTTGCACCGCTCCCTGTCTGTTAATGTCAGGCTGCAGCATCATCCGGTACTGATAAGTTGGAACGTCATATCTGCTGGATTGAAGATCCTCAAATCCGAAAAATGAATCCGCATCTGCGTCGGATTCAATGTGGGGGCCGCCAATGTGCAACACGAAAGGTTCGTCCGAGTCATAGTCATATAGGACCACGGAGCTATCATTGGGCTCGCGAGGTCCGGAAACACTGTAAAGATCGTCATCGAAGTATTCAAGGTCGGAATCATCGGCTTGTGCGTAGGTAACTGCTTGTCGGAGGGTTCTTCGGAGGTCAAATTCATCTCCTGGGTCAATTTGCGGCACTGTGCTGTCATTCCAGGTGAGGGAAGGTTGTTTTACAGCTTTAACAGATTTTTGTTTTTTTGATTTGGGACGTTTCCCTTTTAAATTGGTGCAGTCTGGGGCCTCTGACATCCTGACGCTCGGTATGTAGCACGTAGGAAGCGACTGCGCATGCTCAGATCGCTGTTCCTTTACCGATGGCCGTTTTCTGGACTGCGCATGCGCAGCATCTCGCGCATGCGCAAACGAAACTTCCGGTTCTGCGCACTTCTCGCGCAACTGTGCTAGCGTGATACCTTTAGCAAGATGGCCGCCGACCTCGACCCAGCCTTCTCTCAGGCCCGGGATTTCGGCCTCTGGGAATTCGGGCTCCGGGATCCCAGCCACGAGGTGAGTACTGCAGCTTTTCTTACCTTTATGTGCCGATTGGATTGCGTTTTCTTCACAGTACTTGGAGAATTTGCCCAGGACTGCCTGGTAATCGTACCTTTGCTGACTCCTGAAGAACCTGAACCTTCTGAATATTTCTCTTGCCCTTGCACCGGCGATGGTGAGGAGAAATTCAATTTTTTCCTTATCATCCAGGTCTTGGAGTTCAGCTGCCACCAGGAACAATTCGAACATTTGCCGGAATCGCCGCCAGTTTTCGCGGAGGTCGCCGTGGCACTGGAGCGGCTGCGGAACCGGGAGCTCGTACATCATGCCTGGGCACTGCTGGTTGTCTGTGTACACGGAGGTATGCCGGCAGGTATCGATCCACTCCTGTACCATGTGGTGTTGGGTGCTCTGGTGCACAGATGAGCCAACACAGTTGTATGTGGTACAACTCTATTTTATTATAACTCTTATAATACAGTTCGTTCTGGATACTCTGCACGTGCTGTCTCCCTAAGTGTGTTTGGCAACAGATGTGTCCTGGTTCTCCTCTGCAGCTAATACCGACCACCGGGGGTCGTGTCTGTGCTTTTATATCTTTCTGTCATTGGTTGTGGTGTTGTGTGTTCTGATTTGTCTGTTGGTGTGTCTATCATGATGTGTGTGTTTGAATATCATGACAGGGGTGTTAATGTAAATTTATTATTTAGGTACAGGGGGGGAGGGGTTTAGGGGGTTGCATTTTTAGATTGTGTTTTGTACTTAACCCTGTTGGGGTTTTTTTTCCATTCTCATTTTGTTATTGATATTTTATTAAAACCTTTAATAAAAATGATTTAAAAAAAAAGATTAACCTATTTCTGGAATAAGAAAATTATGTTTAGATTCCACCTCTGCATTAAGTTTTAAAAATTAGACAGATTGAGATATTGGAATCAGGATATATGTAAATATAACCCCCATAAAAACGTGTTGCAAGAAAAATTAGTATACTCGAATTTCTCTTTTTATTTCTAACAGAAAGAGAAATATTTGCTTTGTATCATAATTTATGGTCTAGTCTTTGAATTATGGAAATACAGAGGCTTTAAAAATGGGATCGTGTTGACATGATCACTAAATCTCTACAATAATAATCTTTCCTGCATTGAAGGCAATCCCATTGTGAATTAAGCAGAATCTGTGAAGAATGAGAACAAAATGGGAGAAGAGTTTGGTATGACAATCTACCACAAAAAACTCAGTTTGACTGAACAGAGATCCAGATGAGATTTTAAAAAGAAACAGCAAAATCTTCACACAAAGTAGCAGCTCACAAATGAACATGAAGGACAAAGTACTCCATTGCCACTGAGTATTTTTAGTTCAGATAGAATAAATGAGGAGGAATTAAAATAACCCGATTGTACTACACAATGAGAAAGAGCCAATGGAAAGAGCTCAATGGACCAAAACATCCTGTTTCAAAACAAGTTATTGTTATGTTTCAAGGACGGGACTACATTGATTAGGTACTGAAAGATAAAATGCGAAAAAGTCTCAAGTGTGAATGCTACAGTAGATTTAATCGGGAGGAAGACTCTGGAAAAAGCAGCACTGTGGAGATTGGAAGAATGCATAGAGCAATTAATATTTGTCCTGTTGATTTAATAATTTATGATTTACATAATGATACATAAATATGACCATACAGACTGACCAAAAGCACACAGTGGTTTAAATCTAATCGCCATGAACATAAGAACTAGGAGCAGGAGTAGGCTACCTGGCTCCTTGAGCCTGCTCCGCCATTCAATGAGGTCAAGGCTGATCTTTTGTGGACTCACCTCCACTTTCTGGCCCAAACACAATAACCCTTAATCCCATTATTCTTCAAAAAACTACCTATCTTTATCTTAAAACGTTTAATGAAGGAGCCTCTACTGCTTCACTGGGCAAGGAATTCCATAGATTCACAACCCTTTGGGTGAAGAAGTTCCTCCTAAACTCAATCCTAAATCTACTTCCCCTTATTTTGAGGCTATGCCCCCTAGTTCTGCTTTCACCCGCCAGTGGAAACAACCTGCCCGCATCTATCCTATCTATTCCCTTCATAATTGTATATGTTTCTATAAGATCCCCCCTCATCCTTCTAAATTCCAATAGAGATAAGAGGCTGGATTTTCCAGACTGGGTTGTAAACCCAACACCTGGATGAATCCTGAGCCCCTACCCTGTGCCCAAGCTGCATCGCTTTTTGCAAAACTATTTCAAACTTTCAATGGCTTCCTTAGCCAGGAGCAAGCCCGCTGCCAAATTAGAGGTGCTGAGCACCACTGGGAGGTGGGAGTCACCTGCCTGACTCCAACTGGAAAGATATGTGGTAACCATGTTGGAGGATACGGCTGCCCTGCCAATTAGCACAGACAGTTCCTTGGAAGACAAGGAGGTCAAAAACTGCCATGGGTGACAAGGTTTGATGGAATTGTGCGAGCACTAGTTGGCCCCTCGGTTTTTAATTAAGAACAATGGCAGGGGAAATTACCAGATACCTGCAGTGACCCTGACAGCTATGCACAGGACTCTTTGGACTCACAGAAAAACAATTGGAAATTGCAAACTTGAAAGAATAGATGCCGGAAAAAGCTCCTCAATGCATTAATGGGCCATTAATTGGCAGCCTATTATTTTCCATCTTCAGCCCCTTAAAAATTCAAAATTGTCCCAGAGGCTATGAGATTCCAATGTAACCCCAAAACAATGATTTTCAAAGTCCACCCACATCATGTCTAGAGCCTGTGGAAATTTCCAGGCATAGGTCAGGATCTATGGACTCTCAGAGAACATGTTGGGAGTTGGGGAAGGATGGTGTGAATAGTTGATTGGCAAAGCATACCCATCATTTGCAAGCCATTCTGGTGATTTAACAGCAGCAGGGAAGCTGCAGATAGCTCTCTCAGCTAAAATTGACCGCTGTGATGGCTCGAGACGCCCAGTCGTTAACAAAGAGGTTCACTGATGAAATGAAAAGGCATAGAAACATAGAAAATAGGAGCAGGAGAGGCCATTGGCCCCATCGAGCCTGGCCCACCAGTCATTATGATCGTGGCTGATCATTCAACTCAATATCTTAATCCTGCTTTCTCCCCCTTTTCCTTTGATCTCTTTTGCTCTAATAGCTATATATATTACCTGTCGTAATGAATTCCACAGGCCGACCACTCTCTGGGTGAAGAAATTTCTCCTCATCTCTGTCCTCACTGGTCGTCCCCCTATCCTCTGACTCTGACCCCTGGTTCTGGACACACCCACCATCGGGAACATCCTTCCTGCATCTACCCTGTCTAGCCCTGCTAGAATTGTGTGGGTTTCTATGAGATTCCCCCCTCCCCCATTCTTCTGAACTCCAGCGAATACAATCCTAACCGATTCAATCTCTCTTCATAGATCATAGAATTTACAGTGCAGAAGGAGGCCATTCGGCCCATCAAGTCTGCACCAGCTCTTGGAAAGAGCACCCCACCCAAGCCCACACCCCCATCCTATCCCCATAACCCAGTAACCCCACCCAACACTAAGGCCAATTTTGGACACTAAGGGCAATTTAGCATGGCCAATCCACCTAACCTGAACATCTTTGGACTGTGGGAGGAAACCGGAGCACTCGGGGGAAACCCACGCACACACGGGGAGAACGTGCAGACTCCGCACAGACAGTGACCCAAGCTGGGAATCGAACCTGGGACCCTGGAGCTGGGACCCTGGAATTGTGCTAACCACTATGCTACCGTGCTGCCCATACATCAGTCCCACCATCCCAGGAATCAGTCTGGTAAAACTTTGCTGCACTCCCTCTAGAGCAAGAACACCCTTCCTCAGATAAGGAGACCAAAACTGCACACGATATTCCAGATGTGGCCTCACGAAGGCCATGTATAATTGCAGCAAGACATCCCTGCTCCTGTACTCAAATCCTCTTGCTATGATGGCCAACATACCATTTGCCTTCTTTACCACCTGCTGTACCTGCATGCTTACCTCCAGTAAATAACAGGCAGTCAAGTAACAGGCACAGAACACAATATAACAGATCTTAACACCTCGGCTCCGGATTGTTAAGATCTGTTATATTGTGTTCTGTGTCTGCTCCCAGGACCCCGCGCAAATTCACTATTGGCTGGGGTTTGCGCACTCCTGTGCATTTGGCCCCTAGCTGGTCACGTGGTCCATGGATCTTGCCCCCTTAAAGAGGCTAAGCTACCACATTCCTTCCCCCTTAAGTCTTTTATTAAAACTACCCCAAAAAACTATATTTTGAAGGTACAAAGGTGATAAGAGATAACAGGGGAAAGAGAGTCCACCAGAAAGTCAATCGGCCCAGAGACCTCTGGGTATCCCTGAAACTCCATAGCCCTGCCACAGGCTTATTTCCCTTCTCGGTAATCGAACTGTCAACAGTCAGTGTCGCCTCAGGAGGCACTGCCTCAATGACAGGTGAACGGGTTTCACCGGCCTCGACAAGATGCAGCTGGTTGAATAGATTCAGGAGCCCCTGGCCTGACAGAGTTACAGAAGTGTTCATTATGTTGGTGGGACCTATTGACCCCAAGCTGGGCGTTGCCACCCCTCGATTCCACAAGTGGTCCACATGCTTCCTGACAGTCTTCCCGTTGACACTGACCACATATGGCACCAGCCCCGACTGGGCTACAACCCGTCCTGCTAACCAAGGCGGATCTTAAGTGAAATTAGGGACCGAAACAGGGACTCACACGCCGTACGACCTGTCAACTTTCTGCTATGACCGCTGACTCTTCTGGGAGGCCTGACGTGCCTGCACCCTCCCCGCTAAATTTGGAAACACAAGATCCAACCTTGTTCTCAACTGATGACCAATGAGCAGCTCAGTGGGTATGACCCCCATGATGGAGTGGGGGGGAGGAATGTGTTACACAGCAACAAAACTCTAATCATCCCCTGGTGAAATGGTTTATCAGATTTCTTTCTCATCGCATTCTTGAAGGTCTGAACAGCGCTCCAGCCAAACAGTTAGACGTTGGGTCGTCTTCGTGTATCGTATTACATTTGCTTGTACAAAAAGCTGCATGTCATCGCCAGTAAAAGAGGTGCCAATTGTCCAAAACAATTGATTTGGGAAGCCCATGAATGGCAAACACCCGACGCAAGGCATTCACCATGGTCATCGAGGCAGTGGTTCCCATCTCTTGAACCTTTAGCTACTTAGAGTGGGCACCCACCAGGACGAAAAAACATCTTTCCCATCAAAAGGGCCAATTGCCAACTTGGGCCCAGGTCCTTAACTGTCTGATGCAGTGTACCTCCTGACCTTCTGACTGGTGGGCCCCACTGTCACCGCTGTCCCATAAAATCCTAGTAATTCTTACAAGATGATCAGAGTTGAGAAAAAAATATTCCAGGGTAGACAACACGTCAAAAGATTGGAATGGAAAAGTAGGAGTAGCCCTGATAGCAATGGATGTTGCGTGCACAATGGCTCAGAAAATCAGGAGATAAAATCATTTGGGTGGAGATTGGTAAGAATAAGTGCAAGGAAGTCCTGGCAAGAGCATCGTATAGGCCCTTTAATAGCACAATTGCAGAGCATTAAGAATAAATAATTGGAGTTTGTAAAAAAGCCAATTAAATCATTGTGGGGAACTACAATTTTGATATAGGCTGGACCAATCATTTGGCAAAGATGGTTTGGAAGTTGAGTTTGAAGAATGCATTTGTGACAGTTTCTGGTACAATACATGATGGGACCAGTAAGGAATAAAACTATTTTAGATCTAGTATGATTCAATAAGGCAGGGTTAATTAGTAATCTCATAGTAAAAGATCCAATGGGAGCTAGTATCATATTATGCTTGAATGTGACATATTCCGATCATTAACAAAAATATTGAACAAAACCAATTAATAGGTATAATTGAAGAGCTGACTACGGTTTGGTTTGATTTGATTTGATTTGATTTGTTGTCACATGTACCGAAGTTCAGTGAAAGGGATTTTTCTGTGGCAAAGGGAACGTACACAGTACGTACATAGTAGGGGAAAAAAGAATAATCGACAGAGGACATTGACAAATGGTTCATCGACAAACAGTGATTGGTTACGGTGCGAAGCAAGGAGCCTAACAAAGCAAATATATGACCAAAAGCAGCATAGAGCATTGTGAATAGAGGGCGGGTGGGGTAGGGCAGGGGAGTGGACAGGAGTGGCCCCTTGAATTCGATACTGAGGCGCTCAATGGGCCGGGAGGCCTTTATCAGATGGGCCTTGTCTGGCCGATATAAGTGCGGTTTAGCACTCCGCGCAGACTTGGCAATCCGTGGTCATGGCTCTGACCTCCTTGGTGGAGTAGGGCAGGTTGCGGGACTTAATAAAATGGACAAGCCGGGTGACCCCTGGGTGGCAGAGGTCGTTGTGAAGAGCCCGCAGTCGGTCCCCCTGCGCGCTGGTGCAAGTACCGCGGGACAGGGCATCTGGGGGCTCGTTGAGTTCCCCAGGACGATACTTAATATCGCAAGTGTTGGTGGAGATTTCAATCCTCCACCTCAAGATCTTATCATTTTTAATCTTGCCCCGCTGTGCATTGTCAAACATAAAGGCTACCGACCGTTGGTCGGTGACGAGGGTGAACCTCCGACCCGCTAGGTAGTGCCTCCAATGCCTCACAGCTTCCACAATGACTTGCGCCTCCTTCTCGACAGAGGAGTGTCGAATCTCAGAAGCATTGAGGGTTCTAGAGAAGAAGGCTATGGGCCTGCCCGCCTGGTTGAGGGTAGCAGCCAAGGCGACGTCTGAGGCATCGCTCTCTACCTGAAAAGGGATGGACTCGTCCACCGCGTGCATGGTGACCTTAGTGATATTAGCCTTGATGCGGCTGAAGGCCGAGCGGGCCTCAGCCATCAGGGGAAACGTAGTGGTCTTAATAAGTGGGCGGGCTTTTTCCGCGTAGTTGGGGACCCACTGGGCGTAGTATGAGAAAAGCTCCAGGCACCGTTTGAGGGCACTGAGGCTGTGGGGAAGGGGAAGTTCTGTGAGGGGGTGCATGCGGTCAGGGTCGGGCCCCAGGACTCCATTTTCCACGACATAGCCGAGTATGGCAAGCCGGGTTGTACGGAAAACGCACTTCTCCCTATTATATGTGAGGTTCAGGGATTGGACGATTTGGAGGAACTTCTTCAGGTTGGTGTCGTGGTCTGCTGGTCATGGCCGCAGATGGTGACATTGTCCAAGTACGGGTATGTAGCCCGCAACCCGTACTGGTCCACCATTCGGTCCATCGTTCTCTGGAAGACCGAGACCCCATTGGTGACGCCGAAAGGGACCCTGAGGAAGTGGAAGAGTTGGCCGGCTGCTTCAAAAGCTGAGTAGTGGCGATCATCCGGGCGAATCGGGAGCTGGTGGTAGGCAGACTTCAGATCCACTGTAGAGAAAACCTGGTATTGCGCAATCTGGTTGAGCATCTCCACAATGCGGGGGAGGGGGTGCGCATTCAGTTGCATGAACCGGTTAATGATCTGGCTGTAGTCCACCACCATCCGGTTCTTTTCCCCAGTCCTGACAACCACCACTTGAGCTCTCCAGGGGCTGTTGCTGGCCTTGATGACCCCCTCTCTCAAGAGTCGCTGGACCTCTGACTTGATTAAAGTCATATCTTGTGCACTGTACCGTCTGCACCTGGTGGCGACGGGCTTACAGTCGGGGGTGAGGTTTGTGAAGAGCGAGGGGGGGGGGGGGGGGCGACCTTAAGGGTTGCGAGGCTACATACCATGAGGGGGGGTAAGGGTCCGCCGAACTTCAGGGTCAGGCTTCGGTGACTGCATTGGAAGTCAAGTTCAAGCAGTAGAGAAGCGCAGAGGTGAGGGAGGACATGTCGCTTAAAGAGGGCATACTCAGCGCCCTGTATCGCGAAGTTAGCGACACAGTACCCCCGGATCCGGACCGAATGGGATCCGGAGGCGAGGGAGATCGTTTTGAGATGCGTGGTAGATGCGCAGGGAGCAGCGCCTTACCGTTTCAGGGTGTACGAAGTTCTCCGTGCTCCCAGAGTCGAAGAGACAGGGGGTCTCATGCCCGTTGACCCGGACGATCATCATGGAACTCCTCAGGTGCTTCGGCAGCGACTGGTCGAGGGTGACGGCGCCGAGCTACAGGTAATCAGTGTAGTCGGAGGAATCTGGGTCATAAAATAGCAGCTCCCACGAGTCGCACGTGTCGGATTGAGCTGATGATGGCGGCCCCCACGAGTTGCACGTGGCTGATGACGCGTCAGAAGGGGGCGTTTCCGGCAGGCACGCAGCCGCATTCCTGGGTCTGTGGGCCTGTGAGTCCATGGGTCGGGCCTGAGGAGCTTTCGGCTTCTGGGCTTTTGATCTGGCCAGACAGACTCTGGTGAAGTGACCCTTTTTGGCGCAGTCGCTGCATGTCGCGGAGCGGGCTGGGCAACACTGCCGTGAGTGTTGGCCCTGGCCGCAGAAGTAACACAACGGACCCCCGGTCTGGGCAGACAGCCGCGCGGCACAGGCCTGTGGCGTGGCCAGGTCTGGCGACAGCCGCATTGGCGGGGCCCAAGTGGGGTTCACTGGGTCCGCGGGGAACGCGCTGAGGCTCTGGTAGGCCACCTCTAACGAGGTGGCTAGTTTTACCGTGTCCTGCAGGTCGATAGCCCCGTTTTCCAGCAGTCGCTGCCTGATGTAATTAGAGCGGATCCCAGCCACATAGGTGTCCTGTATCTGCAGCTTCATGTGCTCCTCAGCCGTCACGTCTTGATAATTACAGTTTCTGGCGAGTAGGGTCAGGTTTTCCAAATATTCGTCCAGAGATTCTCCTGCGCGTGGCCGGCGGGTAGTGAGCAGATGCCGTGCGAACACCTCGTTTATAGGCTTGATGAAGCGCTTCTTCAGAATCGCGACCGCTGCCTCGTACGTGGCCGCCTTTTCGATCAAAACTGAAATTCAATGGCTCATCCGGGCGTGGAGCAGGTGCAGCTTGCGAGCTTCGGGGATAGGCACTTCGGAGGAGCCGAGGTAGGCCTCGAAGCAGCGGAGCCAGTGAGAGAAGGTCCCCTTGGCTTCTGGGGCACGGGCATCTAAGTCGGGTTTTTCTGGCTTGAGAGCGGTGTCCATAGTGACATTGTTTGTGTAATAAATTGATATACCATCCATTCACAGCGAGACCATATGACCAAGTGAACGAAGGCTTTATTACACAAAGAACTAGCCTGCCAGTGGCTTCTGTACAAATGAGCGCCACCCACTTGGCGCAGGACTATATACCGTGCCGGGGGGGGGGGGGGCTTGCGAGCCAGAGGCAGAGCCCACCAGGGTTCCAGCTCAATCCTTAAAGGTTAAAGGTTACACAGGCGCCACATCTCCTGGTGAATAGATTTCACCACAAGTGCTTTGGGCTGTCTCTTAGAGAGGGCCCATTAAAATTGCTGCCTATCCAGAATTTAGTCTTTATCTAGAGTCATCCCCTGCCTCTGACCATTGCTGACTGGCTTTTCTCAAAATTAAATTGCCTCCAATGCCATCTTTAAGCTCCTAAAACTCTGCAAACATACCTTTCAGGAAGATTCTTAACCTGGGCAGCACGGTAGCACAAGTGGATAGCACTGTGGCTTCACAGCGCCAAGGTCCTAGGTTCGATTCCCCGCTGGGTCACTGTCCGTGCAGAGTCTGCACATTCTCCCCGTGTCTGTGTGGGTTTCCTCCGGGTGCTCCGGTTTCCTCCCAAAGACGTGCAGGTTAGGTGGATTGGTCATGATAAATTGCCCTTAGTGACCAAAAACGTTAGGAGGGGTTATTGGGTTACGAGGATAGGGTAGAAGTGAAGGCTTAAGTGGGTCTGTGCAGATTTGATGGGCCGAATGGCCTCCTTCTGCACTGTATGTTCTTTGTTCTTATGTTCCACCATAGTGGCCTTACAAGGCAGAGTAGAAGAGTGCTTCTGAAGCCTGTCTGCCTGGTGAAAGCGTGGCAAGGTCTGAACTTGGGCCTTTTAATAGGGACGGGTTGGCTTTTCTCCCCCCCACCCTTTTTCCTGCAACCTTCAAAATGGTCACCAACAGAAACAGAGGCAGGAATTCAACCCATGTCACTCAGCAGGGTTTATTTTTCTGTTCTGCCTCCATTTGGTCCCACTCCAGCCACTTTACATCCATCTTCACATTAGTTGATACAAATTACATAATAGAAATAAAGCATAACCAAGGGGATAATAATGACAAGGAACCTAAGGTAAGTAATATGAGCAGCAACAAAGCGAAGGGGGCGGGGATGGCGGAAAGAGCGGAGAATCAAACAGGAGACCCAAAATAACTTTTACACCAGCGAGATTTCCCAGCTGGACTGTCCCTGCCTCCCACAAGTGATGTAGCGGGTGGGGCTCCTGCCTTTCAATAAAGGGAATCCTATTATAATGCATTTAAGTATAATTAAGGGTCTCCCTGCTGTAACACCCCGCCCATGTAGAAATGTAACCCCCCCCCTCCCCGCCTCCGCAGCGTGACGCCACGTTGGTGCAGTTCACAACAGGGGCGTCATTCTCCGACCCCCCAGAGGGTCGGAGAATGGCCGTTGGCCGCCGTGAATCCCGCCCCCGCCGGTTGCCGAAGTCTCCGAAGGGAGAACAGTCGGCGGGGCGTTAATGGCGCCGCTGCCGCAGAGAATGTCACGGGTCTGCGCAAGGCAACCGATTTTCGGCCTGCCGATATTCTCCCTTCCGGATGGGCCGAAGTCCCGTCGACGTGATGACCGTTCACGTTGACGTAAATTAAACCTCCTTTTCATCGGCGTGACCCTGTGCTCCAGGTTCACGCCGACCAGCGTGGAGGTGAGTGACGGCCTGGGGGGTTGGCTCTGGGCAGGCGATGGCGTGGCCGCAGTCTGAATGCGTGAGGAGAGGTGTGTCTCGGGTTGTGTGTGTGTGTGTGTGTGTACGGCGGGGGGGGGGGGGGGGGGGGGTGGGGTGGTTAGAGTAGGCTTGGCTCCGGGGTCGTGCCGGGAGGGGGTCCGTGCCGGGGAGGGGAACGGGGGTGTCCATGCCGGGGTGGAGGTTGGGGGGGGGGGGGTCCGTGCCGGGGAGGAGGATGGGGGGGTCCGTGCCGGGGTGGAGGTCGGGGGGGGGTCCGTGCCGGGGAGGGGGATGGGGGTGTCCGTGACGGGGTGGAGGTTGGGGGGGGGTCCGTGCCGGGGTGGAGGTTGGGGGGGGGGGGTCCGTGCCAGGGTGGAGGTTGGGGGGAGTCCGTGCCGGGGAGGGGAATGGGGGTGTCCGTGCCGGGGTGGAGGTTGGGGGGGGGGGTGTCCGTGCCGGGGTGGAGGTTGGGGGGGGTGTCCGTGCCGGGGTGGGGGTTGGGGGGGGGTGTCCGTGCCGGGGTGGAGGTTGGGGGGGGGGTCCATGCCGGGGTGGAGGTTGGGGGAGGGGGTCCGAGCCGGGTTGGAGGGGGGGGTCCGTGCCGGGGAGGGGGATGGGGGGGGTTCCATGCCGGGGTGGTGGTTGGGGGGGGGGGTTCCGTGCCGGGGAGGGGGATGGGGGTGTCCGTGCCGGGGTGGAGGTTGGGGGGGGGGGGTCCGTGCCGGGGAGGGGGATGGGGGTGGCCGTGCCGGGGTGGAGGTTGGGGGGGGGATCCCTGCTGGGGAGGGGGATGGGAGGGCAAGTGAGTTGGTCCATCTGGCCAGGTGCCAGCCTCCAACAGTTGGACCCATGCGGTCCATGCCACCTGGCTGGGGGGAGGAGGGGATATGGGCAATGATGACATGTCGTCGTTCCCCTCCCCCCACTAGGCCGTCATGTTTTCAGATCATCCAGCGATGTTGGCCGCCGTGGTGGCAGCCGCTCATGTCTATGTTGCCCTGGATGAGGAGGAGGAGGAGGAGCGTGCCAGAGAGGCGGCGCAGGCTGCTGCAGAGGGGCAGGCGGCAGCCGCCCAGGCTGGAGGGACACCCGACCGACAGGACGAGGAGGGGGAGGAGGACGTTGCGGCCCCACGGCAACGGAGGCACCCGAGGGCGCCCCGTGTGTACCGGCCCAGGCAGTCATACCAGGACCTCACGGACCGGGAATGCAGGAGGAGACTCCGGATGAGCCGGGAAACCGTGGCACACATCTGCCACCTGCTGGCACACCTGTCACCGCGTGGCACTGGCGGGGGACACCCTCTCCCCGTGTCCGTCAAGGTTACGGTGGCCCTGAAGTTTTATGCAACGGGGTCATTCCAGGCACCGAGTGGGGACCTGTCCGGCATATCGCAGACACGGTGCACCGGTGCAACCGGGCAGTGACAGATGCCCTATATGCCATGACGCACCGCTATATCCGCTTCCCCGTGGACCGGGCCAGCCAAGATGCCCGGGCTGTGGGCTTCTCTGCCGTGGCCGGGTTCCCCATGGTCCAGGGCGCGATCGATGGGATGCACGTCGCCGTGCGGCCACCTGCAGATAACAGGGCCGTGTTCACTAATAGGAAGGGGACCTATTCGATGAACGTACAGGTGGTCTGCGACCACCGCATGATGATCCTGCACGTCTGCGCCTGTCACCCAGGCAGTGTACACGACTCATTCGTGTTGTCGCGATCATCCATCCCCGGCATGTACGAGGGACGCCATCCCCGGCTGTGGGGCTGGTTGCTGGGCAACAGGGGCTACCCATTGCGATCGTGGCTGATGACGCCTATACGGAGGCCACGCAATGAGGCGGAGAACCGCTACAATGATGCCCATGTAGCGACAAGGGGAGTGATAGAGAGGTGCTTTGGCGTGCTGAAGATGCGTTTCAGGTGCCTGGACCTCTCTGGGGGCGCCCTCCAGTATCGGTCAGATAGGGTCGGCCGCATCATTGTGGTGTGCTGCGTCCTGCACAGCATAGCCCAGCAGAGGGGCGATGTGCCACAGGCAGAGGAGGGCGGAGTGGAGGAGCAGCAGGAAGAGGCGCAGTCCTCCCCAGTGGCTGTCCACCGTTTCCGGCTGGCCCAGCGGGCACGGGACAGACTGATAGACGCCCAGTTCACTGACTAGATGGGCGTGGGAATCGGGTAGTATGGCCACAGACCGCACACCATGGCAACAGCCGACCACCCACACCCCCCACCCATTCACCCACCCAGCACCCTCACCCCCCTCCCCAACCCCACCCACCCCACCCGCATGCACACCACCACCCCCTCCCCCCATTGCCGATCCACCTGCGGCACAACGGGCCGGGCTCACACAGTTGCGGGTGGACGCGTGTCTATCGCAGGCCATGGAGGATGATGACAACCCGCCCTGCAGTGAGCTCCTGGCTCTACATCGTTGGACTATGTCTGACCCATGGCCACAGTACCACCATCCACCCGGACCATCCCTGCATGCAGCTGTGACGCTGCAGCGCACGGTCCCGTCCTCTGCCCGGGGGATGTTGATGGCGGCCCAGGGGGAAGGGGGCAGACTCACCTGGGGCTGAAGTAAGACCACCCCTCACACACACACTTGCGCTCAACGTACATGACCCCCCCCGCACACTTTGGACAGAGCACAAAGGCAGCTTCTGTAGGTGTAACATTGACTTTAATAAGGAGTTCATGCACGTGCCCTAGCCCCTAAAACTCATCTGTGCCCTGCAACCGTGCCAACTTACTCAGTGTCTAATTGTTTGGCCTTACGGGCCCTTTGACTACGTCTACGTGGTTCCCCAGACGGTACAGCAGAACTGGAGGTGGACTCCTGTGATTCCTGCCCTCTGACACTGGATCCCTTTGGTGGCCGTTTCCTGGGGCGTCCTGGCCTAGGTGGGCCAGGCTGCGGCCCGGGCGACTGGGATTGCGAGCTGCCAGCCTGTCCTGCCCGTTGCCCACCTGATGCACCTGGGACGGAAGGGGGGGAGTCCGAGGTGTCGCGGTGTACCGGGACCTCCCCTACAGAGGAAGCCGGGTCGGACCACACCACCTCCTTCTCCCTCGGGGTGCCCGATGGCCCCCAGGCCTCTACATGGGTGGGGGATGCGAACGGACTGGCCATCCGACGCCCCCCCGACATCTGGCGCTGCCAGTCCTGGAGGCCCGTGCTGGCATCGACAGGGGTCTGCAGGTTTGCAGTCATGGAGCCCAGGGGGTTGGCAAACCCGGTCTGTGACAGTGCGACGCCGGCTCGCACATGGCCACTGGCGCCGATGCCCTCAGCGATGGCCTGCAGAGACTGGGCCATGGCCTGCTGAGACTGGGCCATGGCCTGCAGAGACTGGGCCATGGCCTGCTGAGACTGGGCTATGGCGTTGAGCGCCTCTGCCATCTGGCGCTGGCACTGGCTCATGGCCTCCTGTGAGAGGGAAGCCATTTCCTGGGCCACAGACGCCGCCTGCACGGAAAGCCCCAGGCCTCGCAAACCGTTCCCCATGTCTGACACCGTCTCACCCATTGCCTCCACCGCGGACGCCACCCGTGCGGTGTCGGCCTGGGTGGCACGCATGACCGGCACCACTTCCAGCTCCTGGACGCGGGTGGACTCCTCCACCTGCGACCGCAGCCGCCGCAAGCCGCCCGTCACCCTCTTCGCTTGTCTCCGGGTCGGTGGTTTCATCAGATCTATGTGTGGGCGTGGTAACTCCAGGAACCCGGGATCCATCTGGGCGGCAGATGTTCGCTTGGGCTGGGCTGCCCTCCGACCACCCGGCCCCTCTGCTGCTCCTACTTCCACCTGCTGTACCGGGATGGCTGTGTTGTGCGCACCAGTGAGTGTACCAGATGCCTCATCACTAAAGTGCCCAACCGAGGTGAGTGTTTCTGCGATGGTGGAGGGTGTTGGTGACAGCAGTGGCGTTGTGTCGTGATCTTTGTCCCACTCTGAGTCCATGGCACTTTGGGGTGCGGGTTCGTCTCCACCCATCCACTCTGAGTCACTGTCCGGTATTTCGTCTTCCTGGGTAGTGCTGTCCCGGGTAGTGGTGTCCCGGGTAGTGGTGTCCCGGGTAGTGGTGTCCTGGGTAGTGGTGTCCTGGGTAGTGGTGTCCTGGGTAGTGGTGTCCTGGCTCGGATGTGACGGGGGCCTGTGGCTGCCCCCCTCGTCGCTGGGTGGTCGCTCCCGCACGTGACGGGGGTGTCGTCTCCCTGTTGCTCCAGGTCTCTCCGTCTCCCGTGGTGTGCGAGGGGCATCCTGCGGGCGTCGCATGCTGGAGGGTGCGGGTCTCTCCGTCTCCCGTGGTCTCCGAGGGGCATCCTGCGGGCGTCGCATGCCGGAAGGTGCGGGTCTCTCCATCACCCGTGGCCTCCGAGGGGCATCCTGCGGGCGTCGCATGCCGGAGGGTCCGGGTCTCTCCGTCTCCCGTGGCCTCCGAGGGGCATCCTGCGGGCGGTCTGCATCTGCGGGGATGGGTGCCTGGACGTTTGGTCCTGCGATATACAATGAAGCATGCATGGTTAGACATCAGGCAGTGATCAGGTGATACAGGGGAGGGGGATATAGGGGAGGGGGGATATGGGGACGGGCTGTCGGTGGCTCACTTGCTACTACGCCCCCGACCTCTGCATCAGCAACCTCCCGGTCCTCAGGTCCATCAGCCAGTACCAGGGCCCTTTCCTGGTGTTCGGTCAGTGGCTTCTCATCAGCGGGGCCTCCTCCAGTCCTCACATGCTCCCTATTGTTGTGTGCGCGCTTCTCCTGTGGGGGGGGGGGGGGTGGCAGGGGTAAAAGGCAACACTGTTAGGCAGGTATATGAATGCACGCCATCAGTTGCGCGTGCATTGCAGAGGTTAAGGTTAGGGCTGGATTCACTTGGGGATATGGGGGAGGGGGGCTATGGGGGATGGGGGGATATGGGGGAGGGGGGATATGGGGGAGGGGGGATATGGGGGAGGGGGGGATATGGGGGAGGGGGGATATGGGGGAGGGGGGATATGGGGGAGGGGGGATATGGGGGAGGGGGGGATATGGGGGAGGGGGGATATGGGGAGGGGGGGATATGGGGAAGGGGGGATATGGAGGAAGGCTCACCCTGCCTGCTCTGACGAGGCCGTTCACCTTCTTGTGGCACTGGGTGCCTGTCCGTGGTGTCAGGGCCACAGCGGTGACGGCCTCTACCACTTCCCTCCACAGACGCCGGCTGTGGCGTGGGGCAACTCTGCGGCCGTGCCCGGGATACAGGGCGTCCCTCCTCTGCTCCACCGCGTCCAGGAGCGCCTCCACATCGCGTGACTCGAACCTCGGGGCTGAGCGGCGGCCAGCCATCCAGTCGGGTGTTGCGGTCGGCTGTTCCGGTCGGGTGGGGGGCAGCAGCGCGGCCTTATGAGCCGTCACGCCGTGCGGCGCGTATGATGCTGCACGGCGTGAACCACTGCGCAAGCGCGGATCCCGTTACGTCGCTGCTAGCCCATTTCGGGCCGGAGACTAACCCATTTTTCCGACGTGACGCAAGTCGGATTTGCGACGTTTTTTGCACCGATCGGGCAGACTTTCCGCCGATAACGGAGAATTTCGCCCCAGGTTTTTGCCCAGGCAATGCCAACGAACATTACATGGGGTGGGTGAGGGGGGGATTCCATGATGGAGGTGGTGGGGAGGAGTTATTTTATCTATTCTGACACTGGATCGCCGTTTCAAAAAGGAGCCTGGATCTGTCAAGAGCCGAGGTTGCTGGTGGGGCGGGCTTATTCAGTGACCTCCCCACCAGCGTGACGCCGTGGGACCTTTCTCCTTGATGCTTTTCTCCAAGAAAAAAAATAAGGCAGGTAAAGCCAGCAGTGCAGCCGACGGGCTACACTCGAATCTTACTTTCTGAGTTGACAATTGGCCAAAACATTAGAAAAATCCACCCAAAGTAAAGGGACTAAATTCCCACAAATCCCCCGGAACTGCTGGTCAACATCTCGGACTCTAAAAGAGGTAGCTGCAGAGATAATGCATGCGCTGTATGATTTCTCCAATATTCCAGATATTTTACAAAATTCCAGTGGATAGGAAGTGAGTAAACACCGTTATTCAAGAATGTAGGGAGAGAGAAAAAAGGGAACTACAGGCCTGACCTCAGTCATCTGGAAATTGCTGGAATTTATTTTTAAGGAAATCTTAGCAATGCACTTAGAAAATCAATGTATGACCAGACAAGGTCTACATGGTTTTATGAAAAGAAAGTATTTGGCAACGTTTTTCGAGTTTTTTGAGGATTTAACTAGTCGGGTAGATAAACAGGAATTTACATACATAAGACAGTAAAAAAGCCATTCGATAAGGTGCCGCACAAAAAGTTAATGTACATGATAAGGGTTCATGGAGCTTGGGATAATATATTATGATGGCTAGGGGATTGGTTAACAGCGAAGAGGAGAGCAAAGGGGACATTTTCAAGTCGACTGACTGTGGTTTTGAGACCAAGGATCAAAGCTGGGATGTTATTTATAACCTAAATGGATCACTTATGGCAAAAGGACCAAAATGTATCCAAGTTTACTGAAAATACAAAGCGAGATGGGAATGACAAAAATAAATATAGGCATGGTAACTGAGTGGGCAACAAGGTGGCAGAAGTGTGGAAATATCTACTTTGGTTGTTAGAAGAGAACAGCAGAATACTTTTATAAAGCGTGAAATGTGTAAATGTTGATGTTGAGTGACCTGGGGCGAGATTCTCCGACCACCCGCCGGGTCGGAGAATCGGCGGGTGCTGGCGTGAATCCCCGCCCCCGCCGGTTGCCGAATTCTCTGGCACCGGAGATTCGGCGGGGGCGGGAATCGCGCCGCACCGGTTGGCGGGCCTCCCCTCCCCCCCCCCCCGCGATTCTCCGGCCCGGATGGGCCGAAGTCCCGCTGCTAGGATGCCTGTCCCGCCGGCGTGGATTAAACCACCTACCTTACTGGCGGGACAAGGTGGCGCGGGCGGGCTCCGGGGTCCTGGGGGGGGCGCGGGGCGATCTGGCCCCGGGGGGGTTGCCCCCACGGTGGCTTGGCCCGCGATCAGGGCCCACCGATCCACGGGCGGGCCTGTGCCGTGGGGGCACTCTTTTCCTTCTGCCTTCACCACGGTCTCCACCATGGTGGAGGCGGAAGAGACTCCCTCCACGGCGCATGCGCGGGGATGCCGTGAGCGGCCGCTAACGCTCCTGCGCATGCGCCGCCCGGAGATGTCATTTCCGCGCCAGCTGGCGGGGGCACCAAAGGCCTTTTCCGCCAACTGGCGGGGCGGAAATTCGGCCGGCGCTGGCCTAGCCCCTTAAGGTTGGGGCTCGACCCCCAAAGATGCGGAGCATTCCGCACCTTTGGGGCGGCGCAATGCCGACTGATTTGCGCCGTTTTGGGCGCTAGCTTCCTTTCATTTGGAAACAACATACATATTTTAAATGTTTTATTGAAGTAAGGCCAGCCTATTTGGCTCTATGAAATTGAGATGGAAGACCAAGGACGGGATTCTCCCCTACCCGGCGGGGGGGTTCCGGCGTAATGGAGTGGTGGGAACCACTCCGGCGACGGGCAGCCCCAAAGGTGCGGACCCGCGCCAGAGTGGTTTCTGCTCCGCCGGTTGGCGGGAAAGGTCTTTGGCGCCACGCCAGCCGGCGCAGAAAGGTATCCTCCGGGGCGATGCATGCGCGGGGAGCGTCAGCGGCTGCTGACGTCATCCATGCGCATGCGCAAGGGAGGGGGTCTCTTCCGCCTCCGCCACAGTGAAGACCATGGCGAAAGTGGAAGAAAAGGAGTGCCCCCACGGCACAGGATCGCCCGCGGATCGTTGGGCCCCGATCGCGGGCCAGGCCACCGTGGGGGCACCCCCCGGGGCCAGATCGCCCCGCGCCCCCCCCCAGAAGACCGGAGCCTGCCCGCGCTGCCTTGTCCCGCCATTCAAAAGGTGGTTTAATCCACGCCGGCAGGAGAGGGTTGACAGCGGCGTAGTTTCGGCCCATCGCGGGCCGGAGAATCGCCGGGGGTGGGCCCGCCGGACCGGCGCGGCGCGATTCCCAGCCCCGCCGAATCTCTGGTGGCGGAGAATTCTGGACACGGCGGGTGCGAGATTCACGCAGGCCCCCGGCGATTCTCCGACCCAGTGGGGGGTCGGAGAATCGCGCCCGGCGCAATTCTCCCATCGGTTTCACTCAGGCGTCGGAGGACGTTCCCGGGCCCCTATTCTCATGCCCCCGGGGGCTAGGAGCGGCGCCGTGTCATTTACATGCACCGGGCCTTGGCGCAGCATA